>NC_081407.1:295424509-295699509 GCF_030272615.1 Cryptomeria japonica
TGAATACTTATTAAAGACTTCATCTATGTTAAAATTATTATCTTCATGTAATTCTTCATACAATTTTGTGTCCTTGTATTACTCAAGGAAATAACACTTATCCTTATAAAATTCAAAAAGGGCTTTCTTCGCAACCGATTGAAGGTAAATGAGTCGCAACCTTTACTAATTCATTTTTGACAGAAGGCTATCTTCCAAACTGACTTCTCCTTTCTCACACTCCCTATATAGGGAAATCAAATTCATTTATTTTTTACCTATTCATCTATCATCATAGTCCATGAGATATAATCTATTTGAGGAGTTCTTTCAAACAGTTCGCTTACCTCTGCATGATGTTGAAAAATGTGGATTTAACATTTGCACTAATGAATCATTTTATAAATATTTTGTTCAAACCATGCAATTAAATCTGATTGAAGAATTATGTCAAACACTTCAATTGCTTTGCAAATTCAAACCTCTATTTTTATTAGCCGACTTCCACTAATTAATGCTTGCCTCTGTCAAAGTCTTATGTCCGAGAAACACCCTGACCATTCTCTCTATGTTCTCCTTCATGCTACCATTTTCCTGAAGGCTATTATTGTTTATGGTGAATGATTATATTTTATAGTTTTATGATAATCCTAGAAGCACTAAGTAACATACACATATACTGGACCTAGGAAACTTCATTTATTTGTCAATCAATATGAGTATGGATTTGAACTTTTTTGATAGTACAATGTGCAGTGTTAAAAAATGTTATTTCATAGATATTCTTATCCATGAACACGTGTTTCAAATTTTGTGCTCATCCACGCTCTGTCGCTCAAGAATCTTATCGAGCTACCATTAACTAATATAAAAAAGTTCTACATTTTGGGTGCTAATAACCTTTATTAAGTTTTTGTTCATCTTATTTCAAGACAAACATATTCCTTTTAGATTGGATGGTAACACTGTCTATATAAAAAAAATTAGAGTTATAGAAAATTTGTTGCCTATGGAACTACAAACAAAGTCAAAATCATTCAATGATTAATGCCTCGACCATGTCATAATCAAGAACAATTTGGGCTAAGATGGCAGGGTATGTCTCATTTTGAATCCTTCTCCAATCATATGCCTCTCTAACGTGATCATATTTCTAATTTAATATTTTGAATACATCATCATGTTGAATTAATAGATATGATTCTTAAGCCTAGGGAGCTAAAGAAAACCAACCCATCCATAAATAACAAAACTTTTGATCATTACCTTTCTAAAATATTAGATAAGATCAATTTATTGGTTGAGTAATATCTAGTTTAAAATGTGTATTAGACCTTTGGCTGGCAAGGGATCATTTTTCTATAGCAACTTTTTGAAGAAGGATGAGGAGAAGGGTCAAAATAATGACCATAGTGGTCATGTGGCAATGGATACAATGGATGGGTAATATATTGAGATCATTCTTGCACTCTTTTTAAAAGTGGCACACGTGCATATAGAAAATCCTTATACCTAATTGTTTTATCCTAATCGAATGAACAAGAGAGCTATCTTTGATAGCTGGTCATGTACCTCCTTAATGAGAAGTGACAATATTTTTCATTTCAAAATTTTCTAAATTTTTTTTATAGTTTTTAACTTCATGTTCAATAAAATATTGGTCTACACTCCTAATCATGATATATGAACATGTCAGGTTACTTGGTAATTTAAATTGGAACATAATATTAGATAGAACCTACAAGAGAATGTTTACAATATGGATTATATAAACATAGTTGGTAATAAACTTAGGTTACAACTTCATGCTATTGAATATAATTGTAAATTATTTTCAAGGAACTAGTATTCTTGTGTGTGAAAGCCTTAAGAAGCATTTATTTTTACATTAGTAAATATGAAATTCTTGCAATATGTGGGTAAAAGGACACTTTTATCACATTGATTTTTTCCCATGAATCTAGACAAAATTGTACTATTTATGAATATCACATAACTAGTAAGGCAAGTCTTATGGTCAATATATGGGAAATAAGAAGAGGCCCAATTGCATGAGAAAGTCTCTTAATCTTACAACTTAAAAATCCATGAAATATTCTTCAAAAGGAAAAAGTTAAGACTTAAGCTTGCAACCATTTTAGTATTGGAGTGTGAAAGTTTCTCAAAATTTGTAACGACATTAAATACAAAGATAACATGATAACAAAATGAAATCCCTGATTAATCTGGATCACAGCTAGGCTAGGCAACATGGTACTTTTAATCATAGTTTCTAATGCCTCTACCGCTTTTTTCGATGTAGGGTTATTTCAGAGGGTTATTTATATAGGTGTCTTATCATAATTATCTAGCACAGATTCTGGGTGTTTTTACAGGGCATCCATAGAAACCAGAGAAGAGGTTTTGAAGCTGAGAGAAGGAATTTTAAGGAAAGTGCTGAAAAAATGGGAGGTAATAAGAAAAGATTCGAACCCACCTCTTGCTCAGACTAGAGAAAGAACAACAAAGTGTGGGATATCCTTCAGTAGAGGGGTCTGAATATGCTCATGGAGAGGCTAAGTGGGAAAGATCCCACAATTACCAACTATTTCATCAAGAACTAGAAAAATGGCAAAATCCTGGTCGGGTCCCAGATGATGAATGTTGATAAGGAGGTCATTGCTGAGGCTATGGGGATGATTACTGAGGGCATGAAGTTTTATAGGGACCACAACATATCAGATAAAGCAACAGACAAGTTCCCAGTCACAGATGATGAGAGGAGAAAGATGGTGAAAATAAACAATTCCTACTATGCCCAAAAGAGGATTTGGAGGCCATGGAGGTTTTTTTTATTTGCTTCTATCACCTACATTACTTTGGATGGTAGGTTTACTAGAGCCTATGGTCATCACTTTGTCCTTCTCAACCATTTCCGCCATGGAGAAAAGGTGAGCTTGCCTTATTACCTAGCATGTTCTATAGACCACACTAGCAAGGAGGTCCAGAAAGACCCCAAAGGTGACCATGCCCTCCACTAGGGGCTTATGGTTCTATTTTATAAAATTCTTAAGGGGAATGCATTGAAAATCCTATTAAAGGCAAAAATGCAAGAGATGAGACTACGAAGAGTGAAGCCAGTGGATTCAACTTTGATTTGAAGACTAAGGGAGACTTGGAAGAGACTAGTAAAAAAGGGAGGAATAAGGCTAAGAGGAAAAGGATTGTGGTGGATTTAGACATTTTAGAGTTTGAAACTGAATCCTTTGAGAAAAAAATTATTAAAAAAAGAAAGGAAAGCAATTGGAAAGCAGATTCAGAGGAAAAACACTAAAAAGGGAAACAATAAAGACATCATCCATGTTTTGGTTGATACTGAGGAGGAAGTTGAGGAGAACAAGAAGGATGAGGGTCAGGATAAAGAGGGGGAGGAAAACCTGGTGATGGGCAACATTGAGGGTTTGAACACCATAAGTCTGCAAAAGGAGGATAAAGGGGATAAAAGTGGTATCGGTGATAATGATACCATAAAATATTTTTGTGATACCATTGGAACCATGGTGAAGGATATTAATAGTTTGAAGACTGATATGAAGGCTACTACAAGAGTTATGGTTGCTGATAAACCCCTGGCAGAACATGTCAAGGAACTAGTTGTTGTACTTCACAATGTGGAAGAAATTGAATGTATGGTAGGTAAAATCATAGCGACGGAGAAAAAGGTCAATGAGATGGAAGATAACAAGGAGATTAAAGGAATGGAAAATAAAATGAACAATCTGGGTAGCAGAATCGACAAATTGGAACTCAATGTTAAGCAGATTGCAGATCAAAATTTTCAGATCCTCAAAGCTTCAGTGGATAACATGAACATCCTGATCAATAGATTTGAGAACAATACAGAGAAGGATGGTGATAAAGATCTGTGGGACAAGAAGGGTCATGAAAAGAGGACAAAAGCTAATACAAGGACCAAGGGCGACATCAAAGGTTGTGAGCTGGAGGAATTAAAGACCTCGGCAAACAACATGAAACAAATGGTTTTCCATGCCGAGGATATCATGAAAAGTATTTAGGTCTCTATCTTTGTTTCTGTAACAGTTCTAGGTTCTGTCTTTTTGTTGTCGTTGTGTTGTCTTTTCACTATCTATTTCTGGGTTTTTATGTTATGTAAACTGATCGCTTTTTGTTTGGGTGGGGTCTTTCTATTTTTTGAAGCGATCAGGCACATTTCTTTCATGTTCTTCTGATCTCCTAGCTTGTACAAGGTTCGGGTACCTTTCAAATACCTACTTTTACTTAATCAAAACATGACATCTCATTAATTGTTAATTGACTATAAGATTAAATATGATAGGGGGTAAAATATTTACCTATATTTTATATGTTTTTATAATATCATGTATTGAAAAAACATTCTAATACCTCTTGAGTTTAATGGACCTTATTATAATGGGTGGCTATCTCCCTTATAAACTGTCTAGGGAGAAAACCTAGAAAGGATAGCTCACTCGTTGCCTAATTTTTTCAATGGATCATTACTATATGTAGTAGTATGTCTATTTTTTAAACAAGGAAACTAATTATTCATGCTTATTCTCATGAAAATATATGTTGATCTCCTTTCTACGAATTATTGGACTATATTTAATATTTATGGGGAATATTATATGATCTCTGGCAAATGACAAAAAATATTATGTTCTTTCTTTGCACCAAAAATTAAGTTGATTTCTATGTTACTAACTATATTGTTTCTTCTATGGCGAGGTTATGCCTTCAAAACATATGGTGCAAGTGCTATTACATGGATGGTGCAATAATTTAATAAGAAGACTATCTTCTATGTGGACCTTTATATCAAATGGGTAAAATATTAATGTAGCTCTTGAAGAATAAATATGGCCTTGAAGATTTATGGAAGAGTTCCATTTGGATACATATGAAAGTACTATATTACTTGAAGTTACTTTACTCTTTCTAGAGAATAATTTCTAAAGATCAAAATGAACATTGAATATCATGGGCACCTCACTCAAGTGAAAGAATTATATAATAAAGGCACTTTGAAGATCATGGGCACCTCACTAAAGTGAAATCATTTTATAAGGAAGAAAATTTTAATATCATGGGCACATACTATATATTGAAATTTTAGCCATCACTTTGAAATCCTCTATGCAGTAATTGGCCTTAGGTGATGCCATTAAGCGGGAGTGTACATGACACCACCTAGTGGCTAAATCCTAGGTATGAGACCTAATAGGCATAAGACCTTTAAGAATTATATTCTCCAAATTAAAATAATGCTTGGCCTTACGTGATGCCATTGAGGGGGACTATGCATGTCAATGACACCACCTAGTGGTTAAATCCTAGTTTTAAATCCTACAGGTAGGCATATGTCCTAATAGGTATGAAATAAGACCTATATAGGCATTAGTAAGCCCTTTAAGCCTACTGATAGGCATATGTAATAAATTTCATGTAGTCCAGAATACATGATCTTCATGTTGGCATATATTTGTATCCCTATTTATCACTATCAAAGAAGACCTACATTACTCGGGTACTTCATTTTTTCTTTTATAGAAATTGACATGTGATCCTCTAGTAACATTAAGGGGGAGTGTTAGAAGATAATGTTATTAGGGATCACATCCTTATAATATTTATATATAATTTTCTAATATAAGGTTATAAAATATTATATATTATATGCTTTATAAGAATATCCCATTTGAAATAATTATAATCTAATAATTATTAGATTATTAATTATTTATTAGTGGGTGCTATTGAAAAGGTGTGACTAGCGAAGCCACCCTTCCTCTTATATTTAAGGAGGTTCTCTCTCATTTGGGATTCATGAGAATTTGGACCTTTATGGTGAGTTGTATCACTATGCATATGAGGTATCATTGGCCATGTGGAAGTATTGGAGGAGTGTCCCCAGGTTCAAGTCTATTTTATGATAGACTATATTTGTAAGTGTTTTAATAAAATGATGCTTTATGGGGTTTTTTACTTGAAATGGTTTTCCCCATGTGTATCTTGTGTAATATGTACATTTATGCATGTATGATTCTCATTTCATTTATTTTATGATCTTATTTATAATGATTAGTATCCTAAGATCCTAATTTATAACAAAAACTTATTTCAAATATTTCCCTCCTAAATTTGAAGCTTTAGAGAATGATGTTCAACCTTCTCATAAAATATACCTACCTATAGGGATCATTTGGTGCAAGGGGGTGATATTATAGCTACCTTTTCTAGTGAGACCCTACCTTATTTTCATTTCAATGACCTTACTCCTAAAGATACAACATTAATGATATATGATTGTCCCTTTCCTAAAATTTGTCTTAATCATGATGATACCTTAGACAAAGGGGACACTACCATTTCACAACATTATAATGTTTCCAATTCTCTCTCCCAAAATTGAAGAACCTAACCAAGATAAAATAAATGTTATTCATGTTATTGAGAAGCCTACATTTGTTATCCAGCTTCTTTAAGATTTCTCTCAACCTCAACAAAAACCCAAAATTCTTACTAAGGGTGGAGAGAATCATCAACCTAATTATCTTTTAGTACATTACACATAATAAAAATGTTCTTTAACTTTGGAACATGACAAGATGATAAAAATTGAAGAAAAAATATACTTTTTAAGTTCCTACAATCTTCTCTCCAATTCAGAAAAATACACCATCTGCTACTAAAGATGCTCCTAAAGAGGAACTATTGGAGGATGACTAGGGGTCATTAGATTTCACACACACTTTTTATAGAAAATCTAAGATGCCTAAACTTGTCACTCAAATTGTTTATCCTAGCACATGTCTAGATATTTATTGGACCTCTTTAAACTTAAATATGATTCCACCTAAGATAAAACCCTCTCTTGATCCTACACATGAATACAATGGACATGGTTTACGATATACAATGTAACAAAGTCTTGAAATTCATGAGAAATCATAGTTTTCCAATGAAAATATAGGTTTCCAACCTCTTCCTTTGTCAACATCTGCATCTCCATTGTCTAGTGAATCCATGTCTTCTCATTCCAATATGGAATTACAACAAGATAATATTTTATTCAACCTTCTTCACACCAACTTAATTTCTCTTATTTGGCATAAAGAAAGAAAGAAATGTAAACAACATCTTGAAAAATATACTTTTTGCAAGTGTCATCAAATCCATGGTCATTATACTAATAATTATTAGCTTTGAAATTTAAAATACAACAATATATTTATTTATGTATTATAAAGTAACATGTGGAAATGAATGACATATTTCTTATGCTCATTTCAAATAGCATTTAAGTTCCTATTATGTTGCTCCTCACTATGTGACATCGTTAGCATACCTATTGAGGGTGCATTGTCATTCATGATGGTACAATTTAAAGTGTAACAATACTCAATGACCAAAATAATAGTCTATTTATTTTTGTCATCATTCTTGAGGGAAAGTATTCAATAATTTATCATTTCTAAGGATTCAATTTTTCCTTGTTGAGTTGCATATTTCATAACTTCTCTCCATTTATTGCATATAATTATCCTTCATGCCATTACATGTGTGTTCCTTGGTTAGGACCTATTACTTTCTTGAAATGGTATATGCCTTATGAACAATATCTCCTTAGAAGGTGTGTGATCCTTCATCACAGTTATCCTTGTCTACATGCTTGGGGGGAAACAATATCATTTAATTTCAAGCCTCTATCATTTATTCCAAACATTGCCTTTTCCTTTATGCATTGTTATTTTTTATAACTTGACATCCTTTCTTGTATACAATCATCCATCATGGAATTACATGTCTAATCCTTTTTTAGGAACTATTCTTTTTTTGAAATGGTACATCTCTTATGAATAATCTCTCTTTAGAGAATGTATGCAATTATTCATTAAGGATCCAGTTTTTCCAAGAAATAGGAGGTGTGTATTCTTAGTTTCCTTCTCATTTTTAGATGTTGTCTTTATTAAAGATCCCCTCTATTTTTTTGGAGGTGGATATCTTTGGATAATTATCTCTTCCTCTTTTTATCCAACAAAAAGATTCATTTACACTTGTTGCAAGATATCTCTTTTACAACTATCTTTTTACTTGGTCATAAAAGTTATCCCTCTTTAGATTGGAGTTATGTACATTGTTGCCTAAATGATATCTCCTTGGTGATGAAGGTGTGTATCCTTGTTTCTATCTTTCTTAAGACATCGACATAGGATTATGTTGACATCTTAAATAAGGGTCATGCATCAGAACATCCTTGTAACATATGTTCAATTCAAGTTAGAAATCTCCTTGTATAGTGCCTCGCTTTTTTATCTATTTTTAATTTAAGTTGCAGATTTCCTTGCATAATGACTTGCTTGGTTATCCTTTTTCAATTCAAGTTGCATAATGCATTTCTTGGTTGTCCTTTTAAAGTTTCCAATTTCCTTGCATAATGTCTTTCTTGGTTATCCTTTTTCATATTTCCTTACATGATGCCTTGTTGGTTTATCCTTATTGCATTTCCTATACAAGTTATTGAATGCTTGAAACTAGACCAAAGTCTTAAATGAGATTGTTAACTCCTAAAACCTCACAACAAAATGTATATCGAGATGTCAAATCATCCTCTTTTTCAACTTATTTAAGGTAGTTTGACTAGCATGACATAGCTTGCTATACATTTCAACCCTCCTTGTCTTGCATTTTTGGATGAGCTAAAATATCATAACATAGCTCAATAGAATATGTCGACTCTTCCTTCTTACATGGATCAAAAAATATAACACAAATCATTGTCTCATGAGAATTTGTATTTTCATGGATCACCTAGAATAACACAACTTGCTAGCGATGGAATACATGTTCCTTCTTTCTCTCTCTCATGGATCACCTACCATAACATAGCTTTCTAAGTTGTGGAATCTATGTTTTTTTCTTTATTGTCCCCATGAACCCATCTCTTTGCTAGTTATTGAATGATAGTTCATCATTTGATGCATGCTCTTTCTCTTTCCATGTGACCAATTGTGCTCTTGTAATAGCATTTCAAGAATGAGATTGGTGACCAAGACATTTTGATTTTCAACGTATCTTCAACTAGTTGACTTGAAATCCTTTGTTTTAGTACTAACCCTTTTATTTTTTGTCTTTGTTATTTTGTCTTTGTTTGAATTTTCTTCCTTTATATTATTTTTTGTTTATTTGCACATAGTTTTACAAGTTAAAATCCTATGATTGGGGGCTTGGTTCCTTAAAATTAGTGATGTCTTATCTCTTTGTGATCTCACTCCTAGTTTCCTCTCTCTCTCTCTCTCTCTCTCTCTCTCTCTCTCTCTCTCTCTCTCTCTCTCTCTCTCTCTCTCTCTCTCTCTCTCTCTCTCATCTTTCTACATTACCACAAGTATTTGTATAATATCACACTCTCATTAAAGTGGGGATGAAATGTAGTATCATAAATTGTAATCTTGTACTATTGGGTGAACTCACAATAATGGGTCCCACCTTTTCCAATGAACAAAATTGGCAGAGGTGGGGAAAAAAAGTTTGCAAAGGTTTGAACGAACTAGGCGCATTCGAGCAAACCACCCTCGAGGGTTTGTTCAAATCCACCATTGGATCCAGGTTTGATCAAACCCCAGATGGATATAGGGGTTCGATCGAACCCAATCAAATATTTATTTTTATTGGGCTAATCGAACCCCTTGTTCAATCAAACCTATTGAAAAATTACTTTTTAAAAAATTTCTATCAAAACCGAAAATGATAGTTAAACTATCATTTTCAAGTTTGGAGTTTACTGTGGAGATGGGGTCAGAGCGAACTCAATGCCAGCATTATGTCACCATGCCCTATCAATGGCAGCTAATGCTTCTCATCTTTCAGCTTTTGACATACATTATTTCAGGTGCGCAAAATAACCCTTTTTTTGTTAAATACATATTTTTTTATTTTTATTTTTATTTTTAATTAAATTTATTTAAAAATTAGTAAATGATTTGTTTGTTATTTTTTTAAATTAAACAATCGTATATTTTATTTTTTTTAGCATTTTAGAAATTTTTTAACAAAAACTAAGAATACATATCTATACTTAAATTTTAAAATTTAGAAAAATGTCTGAAAATTTTTAGCAAAACATTAGCAAAATTAAAACTTAGAAAAATATTAGAAAACTTAATTTAAAGTTTGAATTTAACTTCATTTTTTTAATTAAATAATTGTATATGTATTTATTTTTTAACTTTTTAAAAAAATCTTATGAAAAACTTTGAAAACTAAGGTAGTAAATTAAAACTTAGAAAAACGTTAAGAAATACATTAGCAAATTTTAAAATAAGAAAAATGTTAGAAAACTAAATATAATAAATTAAAATGTTAGAAAAAATTAAATAATAAATTAAAACTTAAAAAAAAAATTATAAAACTTAGATAATAAATTTAAACAAATTAGATGAAATAAAACCTCTATGACCATGTGTGACCCCTTAGAACCACATATGGCCTGTTATAAAATCCTAGTGTGTACAACATACCCCTTAAAATCACATAGTGTCCTAAGAGATCATATGTGGTCCTAAGGGGTCACACATACGTGACCCCTAAGTACCACACATGACCCCTTATAACATCCTAGTCTATACAACATACCCCTTAGGATCACATAGTGTCCTAACGGGTCATATGTGCTCATAAGGGGTCACGCATGTGTTCTAACACATGTGTGATCCCTTACGACCACATATGACCCCATATAACATCCTAGTGTGTACAACATACCCCTTAGGATCACATAGTGTCCCAAGGGGTCATATATGGTCATAAGGGGTCACACGTGTTATAACACATGCATGACCCCTTAGGACACATATGACCCCTTATAACATCCTAGTATGTACGAAATATCCCTTAAGATCACATAGTATCCCAAGGGGTCATATGTGGTTCTAAGGGGTCACCCATGTGTTCTAATAGACGCGTGACCCCATAGAACCACATATTACCCCTTATAAAATCCTAGTGTGTACGACACACCCCTTAAGATCATAGAGTGTCCAAAGGGGTCATCTGTGGTCCTAAGGGGTCACACATATGTGACCCCTTAGGACCACATATGACCCCTTATAACATCCTTGTGTATACAACATACCCTTTAGGATCACATAGTGTCCTAAGGGGTTATATGTGGTCCTAAGGGGTCAAGCATGTGTTCGACCCCTTATGACATCCTAGTGTATACAACATACCCCTTAGGATAACATAGTGTACTTAGTGGTTATATGTGGTCCTAAGGGGTCATGCATGTGTTCTAACATATGCATGACCCTTTACGATGACATGTTACCCCTTATAACATCCTAGTGTGTACAACATACCCCTTAGGATAACATAGTGTCCTAAGGGGTCATATGTGGTCATAAGGGGTCATGCATGTGTTTTAACACATGTGTGACCCCTTGTAACATCCCAGTGTGTACAACATACCATTTAAGATCACATAGCATCCAGAGGGGTCATATGTGGTCCTAAGGGGTCAGACGTGTTTTAGCATATATGTGACCCCTTAGGACCATATATGACCCCTTATAACATCCTAATGTGTATGAAATACCCCTTAGTCCATCACAAAGTGTCTTAAAGGATCATATGTGGTCCTAAGTGGTCACACATGTGTTCTAACATATGTGTGACCCCTTAAGACCATTTATGACTTCTTATAACATCCTAGTGTGTACAACATGTACCCCTTAGTTCAACACAAAGTGTCGTAAGTGGTCATATGTGGTCCTAAGGGGTCACTCAGGTGTTTGAACACATGTGTGACCACTTATGACCTGATATTGTAATACCCTAAAAATAGTCACCTAAACCATGGGCCCCTAATCTTGACTACGTCACCAAGGCCCTAACCAAAGGAAAATTAAATTAATCTTGAGCACCTAATTAATTAATTCTCAATCATCAATATCACATGGAAAATAAATCATTCAATTTTAATTAAATAATTATTTAAGTGTCCAAGGGGTTGAGCTTAACTGGTTAAAACATTGGGTTCTCATTGTGGAGACCCAAGTTCAATTCCCAATAAGGACATCTAAAGTGGAATTCTAAGTTGTGACTCTTGGCCTTCCATAGGATGAGGAAGGTCTTGTGTCAACATAATAATAATAATAATAATAATAATAATAATAATAATAATATTAATATTAATAATAATAATAATAATAATAATAATAATAATAATAATAATAATAACAACAACAATAATAATAATAATTCAAAATATTGCGGCTACGGCCTATTACCTATCAAAAAAATTAATAATAATCATTTAAGTAATTAATCAATCCAAAGTAAATCATTTTAATCAGTTATCCTATTTAATTAATTAAATATCATAGCATATTTAATTAATAAATCAATTTGCCATTTAATCATTTAAAAAAAGATTTAATTTGAAAAAGAATTAAAATTGAGAAAATAAATCAAAATGGAATTAAAGTGAAAAATCTCAATAAAGCAATTAAATCCATTAAATCAATTATATCAATTAAATATCCAAAATATAAAAAATATGGAATAAATCAGTTTTTCTGATTTTATCTTAAAATTATTTCAATTTCCTTTAAAGATGAGAAATGAATCCAATCACATAAATTCACCTGGATTGTGCTTCCTCTTGGAGAATCTTTGCCACTCATAGTTGATAGATCTTGCCCATTGGTGTCTCTCTGTGTTTTCTATAAATTCAGGCCCTCGTCTCGCATAAAAAATGAATATGACCCCTTATAACATCCTACTATGGATTACATGTACCCCTTTGTCCATCACAAAGTTTCCTAAGGGATCATATATGGTCCTAAGGGGTCACACATCTGTTCTAACACATGTGTGACCCCTTATGACCCCTTATAACATCCTAGTGTGTACGACATACCCCTTAAGATCACATAGTGTCCTAAGGGGTCATGCATGTGACGAATGACCCCTTAGGACCATATATGACCAACCCCTTATAACATCCTAGTGTGTACAACATACCCCTTAGTCCATCAAAAAACACGTCTTAAGGGGTCATAAGTGGTCCCAAGGGGTCCCACATGTGTTGACCCCTTAGGACCACTGATGACTCCTTATAACATCCTAATACACCCCTTAGGACCCAATTTGATCACATACTTAAATCACATTTTGATTTATTCTTTTTCTCTCAAGTTCCATAATTTTCCCAACATGTGTTTGAATTAGTATATACATGTACATGATTTAGTCTTTCAAACTCTCTTCCCTTAATTTGCTCTACATAATTTTTAAAAATTATGTTTTAATTTAGTACATGTATATATCTTTAATGAACTCTCTCTCTCTCTTTGAAATTAATGTTATCTCTCTATCATGAAAATGATCTCCCTCTCTCTCTGATTAATATTTTAATAATTTAAACTGTATGTATGTGATATATAGATAAATTTATATATTTTTAATAATCTCCCTACATCGCTCTCTTTAAAATAAGTTATTTAAATTTTAACTATGTGAGAACTTCATGTATATAGATGAATTATGCGAGAACTTCACATCTGTACATTTCAATTTAACGAGCTCAAGAGTAATGATCTCTCTCTCTCTCTTTAGAATTTAGTTGATTTTAATTTAATGTTTTAAATTGAATGCACTTCATGTGTGTGCTTACATAAATTTTAACTTTAAGATCTTCCATGATAGATGGAGGATCAAGATCCAGGCCATGTACCTATGCCTGGTGGGGATCTTCATGCAAAGGCTCATGGTCAAGATCCATCTCCACAAGCTCCTGATCAGGACCCTTTCTCTAATATCGGTACCATTTTCCATCATATTGACTATCAAATAAGGAAATTGAGAGGTATTTTAAATGACCCACAGACTAATGGTGTGTACAAGAGTACATGGGAATCCATTTTTAGGAGTTTACAATCTTTCAGCAATCTTCTAGTTAGCCACACCTCTTTCTCACCATAGGTTACAGATTCTATCTATAGACATTTAAGGGTTGAGGTGAGGGGTGCTCATTCCTTCGCTAACGTGTTCAGGGCTATCTCAAAGGAAACTATTAAGGAGAGATGTTTTCCACAATATTAGGAAAATAATAAGGTGAGAGGATATCATGTGACACGATGCATTGATCCATAGGTTTCTGAGTTGATTTGCCCACACTTCTAAGCTGCCCATGGTTTTTATCCTAATAGCAACCAGATACCATTATACTTTGCACAATAGTTCTATGTTGAGTTTCACTATCAGTGGAAACCCAAGTACCTTGACATTCCTAGATATTATGGACAAGGGAGGGGCAGCATTTTTTATATAGATGCATATCGTAGCCATGATAGAGCTCCCCCTAGACATAGGGAACTTATTGGTGAGATATTTCTGGTGATAGTCTCAACCCTCACCCCCACTACAAATCATGTTGTAAGGGTAAAAGCACAAAATTGTGTCACATTTCAGGCTAACTTATCAACACAAGTGAATTTATGTAATTCTAATTAAAAATTAATTTTAGTCAAACATATGGTCTATATAGATTCATTATAGCTAAGTTATGTATGGGCCACAACTTTTCCAATTGAAAGTGTCTAATAAATGTATATTTCATACTACTTTTGGTCTAATTACAAAAAAATAAAATCGATGTTTCAACAACTCCTACTCTTATAAATAATTTTTTTTTTTAAATGTAAAAATACCCTTTTATAGATCTATAAGTGAGTTTTCCAAAATATATATCTTTTAATATTTTAATTAGTTTTTATGTTTTATATTTTATTTTTATTGAAAGTAGGTCATCAACACTAAAATATAAGGTTGATTATCTTGTCAAGGAAAAATACTAAAATTTATGAAATTTAAAAAAAAAAAATATGATGCAGTAGAGAAAAGAATCTATGTCAAGATGATATAATTCTTTTCTAATTTGGATAAATAATTAAGAAAAAAGGTGGTGGGAATTGGAAACAGTTATATTTCACCTCACACAATATTTTAAATTTATTGAAAAATATATATTTATAAAAAATAGTAAATAATATATCCATGCACTGAAGTTTCAAGTTATCAATATACAAAAAAAAATTCAAGGAAAAAAAATTTACTAAATAAAGTGTGGTGGCTTGTGTAACTTGAATTTCAACATTTTTTCAACAACTAAATTATAGTGTTTAATTTATAAAAAAATATGTTCAAATAATTTTTAAATTTTTGTTAAAATTACAAACTTAAAATAGACATAAGAATATAAATTTGACTAGTTTACATCATTTAAAAATTCAAAATATATATTTCACTTTCTATTGTTTTAATTTAAAAAGTTGAATCAACATTGGTCATTTCCTTTATAAAAGTATGACAAAGCTTTGTACTTTTACCCGTGATTTCTTCTTAGAGAGAAGCAATTTATAGGATTGGAGATATTGCATCAACAAAAAACCACCATATCATCTGATAGGCTGGGTAGATATATGGCGAGCCGACCACATTTTAGATCATTCACATATGAATCTTCTAGTCATAGGCTGGCTTCATATTTAGATCAGTATGTTACTGCTAGCATCCCCTCGCTAGATGATGTAGCAGCTATAGAAGGAGGTGCTAGACATGTACATATGTCAGAGTATTTATCTGAGTACCTACTACATTGATATCAGTTCATTTCATCTTGACCTAGGATACCATTGGCTGCTATTAGAGATGAGATTCTCAGAGACATGCAGACTACTACATCGACACATACGCTAGGAAAGTCACAATATTCTCATCACTCTACATATGCTCTAGGTGACCCATATATAAATCACTCTACTAATGCAGAGGAGTAGATATAGGTTGATTAGGTCGATATCACATATGAGGGCTTGTATTTATTCAAGGGGCAGTTACAAGGTTTGAGCCAAACTAGTTTTATGGATATGCTACTATCATCAGACACTTCATCGATTCCCAATCATATAGTTAGCCCCTTACACTCCTTAGTCATTTGTATAGGTAGGGAGAGATATGCAAGAATGAGTGATGTGGTTGATATGATCATAGGAGATGACCAGAGTATACAAGCTCCTAATACATAGGTGTGTATGTGCATGTATTCTCTTAAAGGATGTACATGTAACTTTTAGATTTAATAAATAAATTTAAATAATAATCATTTACCATTCAAATAAATCCTAAAATAACTATTTGTATGTACAATAGTTACCTCATGTAACTCCTAGCTTTTGCTCAGAGCCACGTGTGCATAGGCGAGATTCTTTGTATGCTACATCTGCTAGTGGACAAGTTAGTTATGGATTTTGTATGTACATGTGCATTATAGTATATTTTAATTTACTCTAGTCTATTTGATTATTTAAATTTAAGATCATACATGTAGATATATTTTTAATATTTAAATAAAAATTCTACTTTTGCAAGGGTCTATTCGACTTAGACGGTCACTCTGTCCGTGACCGATATGATGCTTGCTGATTTGCCACTTTATAGCTCATCTACTATTTATCTTTTTATATATGTATTCCAAAATTTCATCTAGACATGCACGTATTGCTATATTTAGACTTTATTTACATTGCTATGTATTTAGAGTTACTTTATATTGATATTTTATTCTTAGACTTACTTTATATTGCTATGTATTCAGATTATATAATGTGCATGTTATATTATACTTTATACAATTTGTGTTTGATCATACTTGCACGTTTGATTATACTTTATATATATATGCATTTATTTTTTATTATATTGTGATTGAGTATAAATCATATACATGTACAAGTATAAATCATATGTGTTTGATTGTACTTAAATATCTAGAAGCCTCTCGACTTAGTAACTTTTGAGTAATTTGACATTTTTATCAAATATTTTTGAAATATAAAATAGAAATAAAATGAATTTCTTTTATTTATTATTTTTACACATAAACAACATTTTTTTAATAATTTGTTTTTCCTCCACATCAGCTAAGTATTTCTAAAGTCATGTAGAATTGTTAAAAAAACATTCTAAACAAATCTAAATTCTAAAATGACATCAATCTAGTGAAAATCACAATCGATGATATTAATTGTTTGAAAACAATTTTATTAGTAGTTAAGTCAAACATGTTTATTTTAAAATATTTATACATAAATATTAAAGCTAAATGAATGTTAGAAATAAAAATAATGTGAGTTCCAACATCTCATATTTATTTCCAAGATCCTTAATTGGATTTTAGAATAAATTATAAAAATAATAGAACTAAATACACTATTATATTAGTATTAGTTAATTAAAAATATTTATTTATTATACATTGATAGATGTATCAAATAATGCCAATTTAGGAAAATGGAAAGGATGAATTGCATAAATAAAATTATTATATTCCTTTTACTGATTATTTCATCACATTATATTTGATCTACAACATATAACCTAAATAATTAAAAAAATATTTTTAATAAAAAAGGAGAGTAAAATTAATGTAAATTGGTAGGTAATTTATTTATATGTATTAATATATAGATCAATAGTATAAGCTAGTCACAAATATTTCACACCAAACTCCTCCTATAGCTTCTTTCATCCTCTCCATTAAAATACATCCTCCCTTATAGTGTGTCTAGTCTAACTAGGCCATCATCAAGCTACATATCTTGACCATTAACCACAACCTAGATTAAATATATGAGGGTTAGATATTAAAAAAAATGTAAGTTTGTAGTATTCCAAACCCTTAAATGGTTTTCTTATCTCATATTTGATTATATTTGATTATTGAAAACACTCAGGGGTAAGATATAGAATTTTTTTACACTTTTGAATATTTGTTTTGATTTTAGATTTTATTTAAAAACACATATCAAAAAATGGGGTAAGATTTATATGTATTAAATAATAATAAACCATAGTGCTACCAATAAGTGAAATCTTCATTTGAGAATTCTTGAATCATAAACAATAGATTGACCATCCACTTTTGGTGCAACTTAATAAGATTTATATGTATTAAATAATAATAAAGAAAAAGTTTTTTAGCCCAACCACACAAGGAAGACGTGCACTATTTGCAATTTCCTAACTTATGAACACAAGATTGACTAAATACCTATGGCATTCGCATTCACAATAAAAATTAAACTAGACTAGTTGATAAATATAAAAGTAAATTCTATTAAAAATTTCATATAGTTGTATTAAGCATTTAAATTATATATGATATACATGATCCTAATTGTGCATACATCAAGGATTAAGACATTTCCATCTCATCCGTGTCACAAATTTTTACTTTGTACATGTGTACACACACGTAAGTTATTATTTTTAACATCACAAGATATCTAAAAATCAATTCATGGGTTCAAACACATTTACTTAGGTGAACTATTTATATTTCATACCACATCAAGCAGTTCAGACTTCTCTTCAATAACATTTAATATTTTCTCATGATCTTCATTATCTAGTCTCCACTTTTGAGATCGCCCATGACATGGAACTATATGAAGAATTAGGCCAACATCAATGACCAAGTGGCTATAATGATCTACCTTGTTGTCAATTTGGTATTCAGTGAAATGAATCCCATGTTGAACAATTTTAACTTATTTGAAATATGTCCCTTGCACTACAACTAAGTCTGCATGTACATGTATAAGAAATAAGAAATTAAAAATGTGGGTAAGATGTGTATATATAAAAATTAAAACACGTGCACATGTGCATGGTTAAAATAAATAAATAAATTTAAACGTTCAAATCAGTTCAAACCTGTGGGAAAGGACATTCCATCACTCATTTCAGATTTTGTTAACTTATTGCTCTCTTTTGTATAGTACAATAAATAATAACTAACACCTTATATATTTCCATCTTCTACTATGAGTGCAAAAATATCTCCTACAATTTGAAACAAGTTATAAATTTAAAATTTACTCGATTAAAAACTTATAATTTATTTACATGAATGCACACAACATTTTTTAAAGGAAATATATATATATATATATATACAATCTTGAAATATGGTCATAATCAGCAAAAATCAAAGGAATGTCTTCAAAGATTTACTCCTCATTTTCCTCGTATGTGTCTAAAATATCTAGTGGAACCAATTTCCATTTATTGACATATCGAAGCTTTTGGTTCTTGCAATCAACATAGTATTCCAAAATGCAATCTAAACAAAAATATGAATAATCCCTAATATACAATGTCCATGGGTGATTATTTGTACTCATGGCACAATGCAATGATATTGTCCTCTCCACGCTCTTGCATCCATTTGTTGATCTTCTATCCATATCTACAAAATGTACATGTGTACATGAACATACATATTAAGGTTTTTTAAAACATTTGAACTAGGAAAAGTTTAAAACACTAAAAGAGAACATGTACCAGTTATCTCCCAAAACAGTCTATATGGAATGGGTATGTATGTTCTCGATGATGAACCATGATAATTAGGTTGCACAAAGTGTTTCTTACACCATTCAACAACATCATGTGTGTCATCTATACGATATCTTGTATAATTTATTTGATGTTTTTTTAAAGCACGTTTGATACAAACTCTTGCAGCATCATGTTCACCCTTTCCATGACCACTCTAAAAAAACTCCAAACATGTGGTCTTTTGTCATTTTGATGATATCTACATAGTGCATAAAATATCCTCAAAGATTTGAATTGCGTTGCACATCCATCGGACCAAACAAAATGTTTAACTATTGTTATACCTCTCTCTTTCAAATATTCAAAAAATTTCTTAAAGCATGATTGTACAAAAAGTGTGTCATGCTCCTTATCATCACCGATATAGAAGTGGTACTCTTTATTAATAACAAAATTTTCAAATGTACTATCAATAGCATCCAAATCCATTTGTGCATGTTGATAAGACACATGCACCATAATAGTGATTTGCTTTGAAAAGTGATACTCTGATGGAATCTCTTTTTGATGTGCAAAAGAGTAATTTTTTGCAAAGTCCACTACGGATAGAATAGTTCCTATGTAGGGGGGAAAGTGAGACTAAGTATGGAAACCCTAATCCCACTCTTATAAATACTCATGGAATATGAAAGAGCCTAGGGAGGTAATGCACGTTAGCTACTTCTTATGAAAAGGAGAGACCTGTGGATTACCTCTTAGGTTTTCTATTCCTTTGCTGTAAATGAGAGTGAGGATTGATGCAAAATGCAATCCAACCTAGAAAGCAAGTAACCAAGTAGATCCTAATCTCATAATGCAGATAAAAAAAAAAACTGATACATTGCTAAAAAGTACAGATCAGAAGACAAAATCTGAGCAGAACTGTCTAGGACCAGGGTGCCACGTACACCTTTGTCCCGATTCTACAATTCTTGAGTTGTAACTAACAAGAGAGATTTTGAGACCTGTGAATTGTTGTTCTACCAAGTCCTACTGACAAAGGGAAGGACCAGGGCGCCACGCCCCTAAGTACAAAGTTGTGTCACACTTTTATAAAAGAAATGGTCAATGCTGATTCAAATTTTTAAAGTAAATCAATAGAAACTGAAATATATGTTTTGAATTTTGAAATGATGTAGACTAATAAAATTTATATTCTTTTGTCTATTTTATGTTTGTAATTTTAACAAAATTTTAAAAAATTATTTGAATGTAGTTTTTGATAAAGTAAACACTAATTTAATTGTTGATAAAATACTAAAATTGAAGTTACACAAGCCAAGAAACTTTAATTAGTAAATTTTAGTTTTTTCATCAATATTTTTGTGTATATTGATAACTTGAAACTTTAGCGAATGAATATATTTTTTACAATTTTAAATAAATATATATTTTTCAATAAATTTAAAAAGTTGCATGTGCTGAAATATAACTCTTTCCAATTCCCACCATCTTTTTTCTTAAATATTTATCCAAATGACAAAATAGTGATATCATCTTGACATAGATTCCTTTCTCTACTACATCATATTTTTTTCAAATTTTTTAAATAAATTTTAGTATTTTTCCTTAACAAGATAATCAACCTTATATTTTAATGTTGATGAATTACTTTCAATAAAAATAAAATATAAAATATTAAAAACTAATTTAGATATTAAAAGATATATATTCTGGAAAATTTAGTTATAGATATATAAAAGGGTATTTTTACATTTGAAAAAAAAAATTATTTATACGAGGAGTTGTTGAAACATCGAGTTTTTTTAAATTTTATTTATTTTTGGCAACTAAACCCAAGGTATAACATATATATTTAGTAGACACTTCCAATTGGAAAAGTTGTGGTCCATATATAACTTAGCTATAATGAATCTATATAGACCATATGTTTGAATAAAATTAATTTTTACTTAGAATTACTTAAATTCACTTTTGCTAATAAGTTAGCTTGAAATGTGACACAATTTTGTGCTGTTACCCCCATGCCACTGTCCTTGACAGGATTCCTCCACTTCTAAGGTTTTTGAGTGATGTAGATTCATGTTTCTACACTTGCAAGATGAAAAGGAAAGGTTTGGGGTGGCTATATAGGGTTTTTTCATATCCAAAACCCCGTGTTGATGATTTCCACCTCCACGAATAACTGATAATGTACTGAAAATGTGTGTGCAAGAACCTTGTGTATATGCAAGATCCTAAGAATGAAAGTGAGCAATCTAGAGCAATCCTAAATAGTAAACCCTAATTTCTTATAATTGACAAAGTAAATGCTTTAAACTCATAATGCAAAGTGATCTAAAGCATGAATATGAATCACAATGAAGCTTATCCAAAGATCTGAAAAGAACATGAAACTATACCTAACCCCAAGGGAGAGGTACAAGCCAATCGTCAGTTGATGATCTCCTATTGCTCTTATACATCTTCAAAATCTCCCATTTGATAAAATGATGCTTGATGAATGTTGAATGTTGTTGAAGACTTCAAAGATATACTCTTTCATTGCAAAGAAGGCTCTAAAACTCTAAAAACCTCCTCTTAAATTCTTAGAAGAAGGCCGACTCAAATGAAGAAAGAGAGCTCTTGAGTATGAAACCCTAGATCTTAATTTCATGTGTAGGCTGACATATAATTTGAATTTCCCAATGATATTTTGAGGTTAAGCAGTATCGAATCATAGGATCACGTTCCCAAAAATTTGAGAACAAAATTGCGGACCATGTGCATTCCCACCACTGTTTGACCAACTTTTCACCAAATTTTCAGGGCCATTAGATATGATGATATTAGAGCACATCCTAAAGTTACAATGGATTTAGAGATGTTTTGATATGCAAAATCAGGCCTAAATGGTCAAAATGAGAGATAATTAGGGTTTATGATTAAATGATTCATTGGAGGAATAATATGAAAAGGGGCACACTTAGGGTAAAGGGCCCAAATTTGTAATGTGTAAAGTGATGAGACAAGACCTTAGATTTAGTTAAATTAATTAATTAAATGATTAGAGGGGAATGAGAAATACAAGATGCAAAACACACTAAGATAGGTGCTAACCTAAGTGTGAGATTGTGCCACCCTAGAAAGGGTGTACAATTTATGACACTCCATTTAGAACCCACTTTCCTAGTCATAATACACTATGTGCATATGAAAGATAAAGTATCAAAAAGTAAACATCATTTGAAAAAGGATATATCCATAAGTTGTCGAACGAATCCCCCAACGGTATCTGCAGTACACAGTTAGGAACTATACCCTAAAAAACCACATGTTGGATCATAAAATCACCTAATGCTTACTAAGGAAGGTGATGAAATTTGCGGGTAGCTATATGCCCCCCTTTTTTAACTTTCTTATTTGTGAGGTGAAACAAAGTATCATATTTTTCACAAAGAATTGTGATAAAGATCGTGATGAAGAAAGTTCTCAACAAGGCCTGATTATGCATCCAAGAACATTATGGAACTAATGCAAAGTGAGAGTTTGAACTCATGATTCCAATGCAACCGATGGTGTGAGAATCAGAGCTTCCTAGTTCAAGATAAGATAGATTGACAAAAGTGCATAAATTAGGGTTTTAACTTAAAAACATAAAGTCAAAAAGTACATAACACATAAATATGAAAATGACACCTTCATTTGTCACTTTCTAACCTTCTGTCACTATTCACTGCAATGGATCCCACTTATAAGACATCATGCCTTTATGCCAACCTGAGCGACCTACACAAATGGAGATCTTGTGCCAGCCTATACTCATCGGCCGACCACTCGACCAGGTGAGTTGACTTCCTGTTGACTGTATTTGACCTTGTCATGTTTTCATAGTTTTCAGAAGTGATGATGTCATCGACTAGTCTAGGTCGGGGCCCAACCTTAATACACCTAGGGGTCCTAGGGCACCCTCATCCTCCTAGGGCACCATGGTCCCAAGAGGGACCCATGGTCCAAGTAGGGTTCCCTGTTCCCTATTTAGGGTGACCAACGACGATACTAGATCAGACAATGAATGATAGGAATGATAGAATGATTACTTTGATTAGATGATGATAGATGATTGATCAATTACTGATGAGATATTTCCTTGTGTTTTGTAGACACTACCATACATCTGTGAGCATATCACTGATCTCACCTTTTAGAGCCTTTAAGAGAAGATCCCAAGACTGACAGCAGAAGAGAGGGATTTGCTACATGTAGTGGGTTGGTGGGATGTGATGATCATTGACCATTCAATTCTATTCTTCTATGCTGATAGAATTGATGGAGAGGTGGGATGGAGATACCTTGACATTATTACTACTAGTGGGGGAGATGAAGGTCACCCTAGAGGATGTATACTGCATTCTGCGCCTACCCATCAGAGGAGAGACTATTAGATATCAATCTGACCGCATAGAGGAATATTATAGGAGAGTGCAGGTATACGTTATGGGGAGAGTAATACATCGCAAGATGAGGGATTGCATTATGGTCAAATGGTTCCTACACCCTACAGGTGAGGCTCCATTGGTGAGGTGACTCATGATTATGACCCTTGCATTATCTATGTGCCCCAATCGACGTGGCACACATATGCATGGTGGACTCATCTACGCTATATGAGCTATGGAGAGACACATGAGAGTATACTCTTGGGGTCGAAGCATGCTTGTGCATCTCTATCATGACCTTGGAGAGCATTTCTTTGGACATGGATTTAGCCTTATGTCATGCACACTACTACAACATCATGGATGTTTGAGCATATCACATGCACTAGACCTGGTGGAGCCCCCAAAGAGCTAGTCCTAGAGCAGTCTAGTGTATATGCTTATCCTCTTACCCATGAGTGGAAATTCAATGATTTCCTATATTAGAGGTTGAGAATGCATAGATTGACAACGGGCGGGATCATATGGAGACCCTACCTCAGGATGTCCATGTGGGCAGGGTTACGCAAATAGATGTTCAACATATAGAGGAGCCGTCTACTAGAGGGATGGTATAACCACATACTCATTCCTTTCTAGTTCGACCAAGTTTAGTGGTATTTTGAATTTTAGTAGTGTGTTCCTACTGACGTGCCTATATACATTCCACACTCATGAGTAATGTCGAGGCTAGGAGCCATTCCTATGCCTACAAGTGATGAGATTGACATCACAGAGTCAGATGGGTCATATTAGGACATAGCAATAGATTATATAGATGATTTTGGTGCACATTGATGATACATCACATGGTGGAGGATAACATACCCTAGAGCCATTTTCCCAGCAGACTTCCCTAGAGGGAATCCTAGACCATGGAGATAGTCAGGCGACAGAGATGGATCTGATGCATCCGAGGAGGATTTAGATGATCAGGGCGACGAAACAGAGGAGCAGGAGGTAGGTGGACATGAAGGCGATCCTGATACTAGAGAGGGACATCATGATGGAGATGATGATGATGTGGAGGAGGAGGATGAGGAGGAGGACAAGAAGGGGGATGAGGATGATGAAGAAGACAAGGATGAAGAGGAGGAGAATGAGCTAGGTGCAGTTCATAACTCCAGAGAGGATACCAGAGCCACAGATCTATTGAGTCTCCCATGGTGGGTAGAGAGGGGTCCTGATCCTCATCCTCATTGGACTATACTAAGTACACAAAGATAGTATGCGTAGGGAGAGCCTAGCAGATCCTAGGCTCAGGTAGTTGCTGTCCATGATCCTCACTAGCAAGAGGGAGATCCAGATAATGTAATTCATTATTGATTAACATATGCATTCTACCTACTTTAGATTTGATGATATAGAATGTTACTGATGAAAAATTTCTTTATTGTGTAGCTAGCATCTAGGAATGGCGTTCTCTGATTCAAAATGTAGTGATAGACCTTATTGTGACTGCACATGTATAGATACCACACATACCCTAGAGGAGTGCAAGATGACATGAGGACCTTTTCTCCCTTGTTCGGATAGAGGTGGAGAACCTACAAGATAGATTATGATAGATAGAGATTGACCTAGTGGAGACGCAGACAGAGGTAGCTACATACCGAGAGATCATGATGGAGAGAGATCGTAGGAGCTCCTTGTGGAGTCAGTCATGATCTATATCACAATAAACCCCCATGGGGCCACCCCCATGGCCAGATCAGGAGGGGACATCTAGTCACCATCCTCCAGCTACTAGTCCTAGGGATAGGAAATGATTTTAATGTTTTGATGTATATATGATCACAGTCATGATTATGTTATTTTTATTGCTTAAACAATGTACACATTGATTAGATTAGAAGTAACATATTGAGTAATGAGCATGTATATCTGATTTAATTTCCATGTGATTGTTTTCTCAATGCTTTAATTAAATAACTAAGTATTTAATCAAATTCTACTTGTGATGATGTAAAAGAAGAATTTATTAAGCATGAGAGCTATATGACTAACGTGATATAATTCTACTTAACACAATATGATATAATTCTACTTAACACATAAGAAATTGTATAACATGATAGCACATATGAAAATGTAAATCCATTACAATTTACATAAAAAGATTCCAAAATAAACAATATAGTAATGAAACATGCTTGTCAAGAATGAAGTAATTTAGACCAAATAATATAACATCATTTAATATTACATACTTTAATGAAGACATGCTAACATATTACCCAATTTTGAAAAAAATGATATAGAGGGAAAACAAAAAGAAGACAATGAAGAGAGAGGGAGATAAAAATAGAACTAGGCATAGTATCTATGAAGGTGCATAGCATTTATGGGTTCCTTGAGAGGTGTACCTTCCACATCTACTATCCTATAAGCACCTGATCCATAGAACTCCATGACAATGTATGGTCCAAGCCAATTAGGACTGAATTTTCCTTTCTCCTCAGGCAAGGCATTCACGTTGTGTTGATTCTCATAAAGGAATAAATCCTCTACCGAGAACGAATGTTGAATAACATTATCATTGTAGCTTCACTACATTTTTTTATGATACACTTGAATATGCTCAAGGGCATTTATACGCCATTCATCGAGCATCTCAAGTTATTGAATTATTTGCTCTCTATAGGAATCATAATCCACTATACCCTTAAGAGAAACTCTCAAAGAAGGAATTTCTAACTCCAAAGGCATAATAGAGTTGGCACCATAAACAAGATTGTAAGGGGTACAACCTATAGCAACATCTACACTCAAGTGATAGGCCCACAAATCATAGGTTAATTGAGTATGCCAATCCTTGCCATACTTGTTTACATTCTTTCGAAGAATTTTTTTAATTATTCTATTAGAAGACTCAGCTTGACCATTTGATTGTGGATGGTAAGGTGTAGAAAATTTATGTTGAATGTGATATTTCTTGAGAAACTTCTTCACATCCTTATTTTTGAATGACGTTCCATTATCTAAAACTATGGTGAAAGGCATCCGAAATCGAGAAATGATGTTTTCCAAAATGAATTGACAAATTACTTCAGTAGTAGTGGATCAAAGAGGAACAACTTCCACCCACTTCTTAAAGTAATCAATGGCAGTTATGATGAAAGTATGTCCTTGATATGAACGAGGAGATATTTTTTTTGTATTAACCGGTGACTAAGAGGGGGGGGGTGAATTAGTCAGAATAGTTTATACACAATTCAAATTTTCAAACTAATCGGTCTACAACTATCCTTCCAGATTAACTTAAACATTGCATTAATCATGAAATAAAACAACATCAAAGAAAAGATAATTGCATGCACAAATAAGCATAACATAACACTAGAAATTATATGTGGAAACCCTTGATTAGAGGGAGAAAACCACTGTGGGGATAACCCACAATCTCTTCTACTGCAGTGAAAAAGAGTGCCCTATTAAGAGCTTACAACTAGATCTTTTTTAGAACATCACCTTGTTAGAAGTGACTAGTATCTAGTTAAGAATACCTTAGAACTTGTTAAAGTTCACCTTGCTAGAGGATTTTACAACTTCATATATGAAGTGACTTGGTTAAGAGATTTTACATAAAGAACTAGTTAAGGTTCACACTGTTAAGGGATTTACAATGCTCCAATTGTTAGAAGGCAATAAATATGATTTATCTTTCTGAAGAAACTACTTCTATCTCATAGATCCACTTTGCATGATCTATTCTTCATATCGGTGTCAGCTTCACTGAGTCATACCTCTATCTCCTGCACTCTATTCTCTACACACTTTACATTCACATAGATCTTTTTCATGACAACAACAACAATCAAAATGAAAGATGTGAATATATTAGCCTTTAGTTATGGCGCCAACTTTCCCTCCAAAAATCAGATTCAAAAAATCTATTATCGTGCCTCAAATTGCTCTCCAAAGGTCATTCTAGGAATATCGCTCAAGACGTCCGTTCATGCCGATAAGCTCGTTGGTTGAAAAGGGAAGACTTATGGTTCAATTGGATGTTATCTAGATGTTTCTAAGTCTGTCAATTGAGACTCTTGTATTGCCGGTTGTCGGCTATGTATCGGTCCAATTCTTCCTAACCAGTTACCTCTTGTATACCGGTCTACTCACTACTTATCCGGTTACCTCCTATATACTGGTCTAGTCATTTCTTATCTGGTTAACCCCTATATATCGGTCTACTCATTTCTTAGCCAGTTAACCCCTATATGCCGGTCTACTCACTACTGATAGTAATAAGGACTCTTATTCTTCATTGGTTACCCTTTACTCCTTTACTGATGGACTATGGAGACTTAGAAGATGATGTTGTCAACAATGACAACTATTTCACCAAACATAAGAGATGCATCATAATGCCAGCAAACTCCCCCTTTGGAATTGGTGGCAAACATTGCAAAGTAGTCATGTATGTGTCGATTTTGACCCATGTTTCATCTACCTCATGTATATATACAAACTCCCACTTTTGACATCAATGGCAAAGAATATACAAAAGGATTCATGAAATTAAAGAAAAAATGTCTTTGAAATTTTCCTTAGTAGCTTACAAAGAGGATTTCTATGAAGGCTTCACCTATTTCATGGTGTTGAACTTTCCATCCAAAATTGTAGCAAAATCCTCCATTTCATCTACTAACTTACAGTCAAGTGCACTTATGAGGATTTCTCCTTCTTTGACATTCCTTTGCATAAAATCAATGATCGGTGCAAGGTACCACTATAGATCTAGCAAATTAAGAGCTTGTTTATCCTCTTCCTCTTTTAACTTTTTGATTGCATGAGTTAACTATTTGACCTTTCCACTAAAGGTCATTGCAGAGCTTGTAAGAGTATCAAAAGAACCTATCAGATCTTGGATTTCCCTTTGAGTCTGAGCTCTTTTATCTTCAAGATATTTGATTAAATTGGTGAAGCTTGATGACTTGACCAATAATTGGCCAACTTCTTGTAGTATAGATTTGACCTCTTCAGTGCTGGTGGAGAGAGAAACTTTAACATTAATTTTTCACCTCTCCTTGTTTCCTATTGTCTAGTTGCGACCTTCTCCAAATCGGTTGCCTCTGAACCGATTTCTTTGACAAGAGTACCCAATTGATCAATGATCAGTGCATTATCATCAACAACAATGTCAGGAATGAGATCAAACAAAATGGTTTTTGTAGTATTAAGAATTTTGGTCTTCTTTTTATTTGCTCTAAGTTTTGCCTTTTCAACTTGAAGTTTCAATTCTTTTGAAACTTTCATTAATTGTTTAGGGGTCATCTTCTTTATTTCGATTATAGAGTCTTCCTCTTCTTCTTGCTCCATTTCTTCTCCCTTTTCTTCAACCTCAACCTCAGAGCTATTTGTGGTGGTGAGTTTAGCTTTCTTATTTCTACTCTCCTTTTCTAAATCTAACTTCCTTTTTACCGAAGGAGTATCCACCACTATTGTCTTACCATCTTTAGGCTGACTAGATGAAGAATCCTCTTTCTTATTATGTTGTTTTGATTCCTTGGTCACCTCTATTTCCTTCATCTCTTCTTCCTTCTTCTCTGCTTCCTTTTGTTTTTCTTCCTCTGCACCTTTTCTGACAAAAGAGGTTCATTGTTAGTAGGATTTTTTTTTACTAAAGTTCTATGAGGTTTATCTTCATAAGGTATATCTTCAATAATGACTTCATCTTCACTGAGATGCTTAGTTTCAGTTGTTCCCTTTACCAGTGAAACATCAATGTCAATTGTTTCAGCAATTGATTTGTATTCAACCAGTTGATCTACATCCTTTGTCAGATTAGGAATATCTGACACAATATTATCTATGATATCATCAACTGTAAAGACATCAAATTCGTCGCTGGTATCTTTTTCTTTTCCTTTGCTCTTTTCATGAGCATCTATACCTTGTCCTTGTTTTATTTCTTTTTCTATTTCTTCCACATCTTCCTTTTGCTGGCTCAAGATTGTTTTCTATAAGGAAACACCCTCATCATGCACACCTTTGAAATCACCTATGGCCACTCTCCCTGTCTTGTTTCTTATTTTGAAGCATTGAACACATGCTTCTATCACTATTGAAGCTTGATTGAGATCAAAATCATGTTGCACTTCCATGAGTGCTTTTATCCTATGCTCTTTCTTAATAGATAAAGTTGTTTTCTATCTCCCTTCAATTTAATTTTGCAAGTCTGATGGAACTATTCCATATAGTTCACTGGGAATTCTGCAAAACTTATGCATGTTCCACATAAGTGTGTCTTCAATTTTTCTTTTATCCTCCTCGTTGCAGAGGGGATATTTTCTCCCAACACTAGATAGACCTAAAAACTCTTTGATCCTATGTACCAATTCATCAATAGTTGGAAGTACATTTTGACCACTTCTTCTAACTTCTTTTATTTCCATGTTAGATTGGGTGTCAGTGTTACCACCCTCCTTTTCCTTCTTCTTGGGCTTCCTCTTATCCTTTGTGTCAACTGGCCCTTCACTCTTTTTCTTTCTTGCATATGTCACTCCTACCATTCCACCTTTACTTGGGGAAGATGGAGGAGCTTCTGAGTCCTTTTATTTTGTGTATGTTGTCGGCTTGCTGGATGTAATACCCTTGGGTTTTGCCTTTGACATTTTCTTCTTTTCTCATGTTTGTTCTTTATCTTTGTTTGATTTGGCCCCTGTTTGTTCACTAGTACCAGTGGAAGCAATGGCACTAGATGCTTCACCTCCATAATTTTTGTCTTGGGTATTAATCATTTTCCTTACTCTCCTTTGTATGATTGGCTCTTTAAGTTCTTGTTTTATTTTGGAGCTTGCCTCCTCATAAGTTCTAAATTTCTTTTCTTTTTTGTCTATCAGTTTAGAAAGTAACATGTTTGCAGACACTTTAGTAATGTCTGCCCCAACCTCATAACCCATAGGAGGTACCCAAAAGGTTCTAGGTTGAACTGCTTGAATGTTGCAACAATCGGTGTCAATAAGAAAACAAATGTTATCCTTGTATTTCTGAGCTATACTGGTTAGGATTCTCTCTCTTTTGTGCATTCTGATTTGGAATTCTTTAAAATATCCTCACATTGTTTCCCCAAACTTATCACCTAATTCCCTAATCATTTCACCTATCGGAACTATGATAGGTTTATCCTTAGACCACACAACATTGCCCTTTGTACATAGAAGAATAAACATACCAGTAATGAGCCATACTTGAATGATTGTTTCTTGACCTTCTTAATTAGCTCCATGTTTACCATAAATTGACTTTTGATCATCTCACAAATATCATATGTTGCATCCTCCTTTATGATTTGATAGGCTGCATGGATAGTATCGCTCGACAAAATGTTCATGCAGCTTGATTGATAGACCCTACAACCCAGCACTGTCGAAGCAAACCTCACTTCCATGTCCTCAATAGGAGTGATTATCATTGCTCTCCTGTCACATTGGGATTGAGTCAACTGGGTGACTTCAATGGATGATATTGTTCTTAGGGTTAACGCTTAACTAGTTGCGCTAACCCCTGTTACTCTTTGAATCACATCCTTTGTGATCTTGATTGGTGCTTTAACTTCCAACCATAGAAATTTATCATGCACTCTACTTAATACATACCTAACCTAATCAACATGAAATTGATCAGGAAAATCAACAACATTCGACAAACCATTGGTCTTTAGATGTAAATATTTTGCCTTCAACAGATCATGATTACAGAACCCTTTGAATTCATTTCGAATAAATTTGTCTCCAAGTTCTTCAATCTTTCAATGGATGAAGGAGTGAATATCTTCAACTAGTAACACACCAAAGGGCACACATGATAGGGCATCGGTCATGTCAATCTCTCCAACCCTCGTAGAATGCATTTTAAACTCGGGTTGTAGCTCCCTAAGTGCTTCAACCAACACAGGAGTCGATACAGAAGCTACCATGATGAAATTCAAACAAATTATTCAAACCAGGGTTTGAATACCTAGAATACCTTCTCCTCTAGGGTTGCCAATCACCAGTATCATGCTACTTGATCACTTCACACAAATAGCACTAGAAATATTTCAATTGCCTTAGGTCCCACGGAAGCACAAGAATGTTCACAAGAAAGAGAGGTAAATGAAATGTATTGACATTTATTTATTTATTTGTTAAGGTTTATTGGTGCTTCAATACAATAGCTAGGTTGACCATTTACAAGTTAAGGTACACCGATTTACTTCTGACCAGTTGCTTGTTACCGATACCAATACACAAAAAACATTTATACTAACTCGCAAAACATTTGAAAAATAAGAGTTTTAAACAAACTTTTATGCATCTAAACTATGCAGATAGACAAATCCTCATATCGATCGAGGGGGTTCAATAATGATCTTACCATATGTACTCCCCTTGAGCATTAGTATGCCTAGTTTGAAAAGGAACTGTCATCACCGGTGGATGATGAATTAGTTTTAAAATGATTCTCTCATTTCCTTTCTTCCTCCTTTATCTATATCTTTTTCATTTTAGTCCTCACTTCTTCAATTGTCTTCTTTCCTTTCAGGTCATTTTTCCCTTTCTTCTTTCCAAATTGGTTCATTTCTTTAGACCGGTTATAGGGTCGGTTCCTACATTCTCTGGCTAAGTGACTAATCTTATGGCAATTGAAACATTTCAAACCAGTTGTCCACCATGGTCTTGAATTATTTCTCTGAGCCATTCTCATTCTGCAATTTGCTACACCATGACCATAATTACCACAAGTGGAATAGGTTGCATTGAATTGATTACTTCTTTTATTAGGTCTAGCTGGTTTGAATGGTGATCTTGATGCATTTTCCTTGACCTTGAATTCTTTAGCTTTGTGTCCATATTTATTGCATGTAAAGCAATATCCATCAAAGCTTCTTCTACTAGGCATGCTGCTAGATCGAGATCTACACTCATAAGTAGTGTGTCCATACTTGTGACAATTATAGAAATAACCATCAAAGGTTCAAGACTTCTTTTAACTGACCGGTTGATTTCTGCAGACATTAGACTTATGACCGAGTATACCACACTAATTGCAAGAAGATTTAGAAATATTCATACTTTTCATTCCTGAATTGTTCATTTTATCATCCTTCATCCTTTTAGGTTTAAACGATTCTCCTATTTTCATAGGACCTATACTAGAGTAACCAAGACTAGTTGTCTCCTTTGTTCTCCTCTGAGCCATTAATTGTTCATCTATCTTCTCAGAGATTTCATTAAATTTCCTCAACTTTTCATTTCTCTCATTTGCAGCTTTCAACTCATTTTTGAGTTGTTCAATCTCTTTCATCATCTTCTCCTTTTCCTCTTCTTTATCATGGAGATGCTCATGCATGGATTCATTCTCTTGAGTGAGAATTCGGATTTATTAATCTTTTTAAATGATGATTGCATTATTTTCTCTTAGGTCTTCTTCAGCAAGTCTTTTAGCTTTTTCAGCTTTTGACAAAACTTCTTCTATGTCTCTATTTCTTTCATCTGCTATCCTGTTGGCTTCTACTATTTTAGTCATTCTCAGGGACTGACTTGCATGCTCTCTTTTTAGATATGTGATTTCTTCATTCAGCTTCTTGTTCTTTTCCATCAGTTCCGAGACTGCTTCTTCTGCTTCTTCAGATCCACTCTGTTCAGATAGTTGATCTATGATATCCTGACTCTCATTTAGTTGTAGAGCTAGTCCCTTCCTTTTAGCAAGTGATTTTCTCAGTCTCTCCTTGAGCTGAGCAATAATTTCATTAGCTTCTTCAATCGTCTTATGATACCCGTATTCCTCCATGATATTTTTCCTCAAGCTATCAAACTTTTTTTCAGAGGTCCTATGATCTGATACCAATTGTTAGTGACTGAGACAGGGGGGGGTGAATCAGTCAAAACAATTTATACATAATTCAAACTTTCAAACTTACTTGTCTGCAACTATCCTTCCAAATTAACTTAAACATTGAATTAATCATGAAAGCAAAGAACATCAAAGAAAAGAGATTTGCATGCACAAATAAGCATCACATAACAATAGAAATTATATGTGGAAACACTCTATTAGAGGGAGAAAACCATGGTGGGGATAACCCACAATCTCTTCTACTACAGTAAAAAGAGTGCCCTATTAAGATCTTACAACTAGTTCTTTCTAAGAACATCACCCTGTTAGAAGTGACTGGTATCCGATTAAGAATACCTTAGAACCTATTAAAGTTCATCTTGCTAGAGGATTTTACAACTTTATATCTAAAGTGAATTGATTAAGAGATTTTACATAAAGAATCGGTTAAGGTTCACCCTGTTAAGGGATTTACAATGATGCAATTGTTAGAAGGCAACAAAGATGATTGATCTATCTGATGACACTACTTTTGTCTCATAGATCCACTTTGCATGCTTTGTTCTTCAGATCGGTGTCGGCTTCACCGATTCATACATCTGTCTCTTGAACTTTGTTCTCTACACCCTTTAGATTCACACAAATATTTTTCACAATGACAACAACAACAACCAGAATGAGAGATGTGAATATATTAGCCTTTAGTTCTAGTGCCAACTTTTCCCCAAAAAAATAAGATTCAAAAAATATGTTGTCGTGCCTCAAATTTCTCTCTAAAGATCATTCTAAGAATATCGGTCAAGATAATTGTTCATGCCTATAAGCTTGCCAGTTGAAAAGGGAAGATTGTCTGTTCAACTAGATTTTATCTGGATTTTTCTAAGTCTGTCAGTTGAGACTCCTTTATTTTTGGTTGATGCCTATGAACCCATCCAATTATTCCTAACCGGTTACCTCCTATATAGCGGTCTACTCACTGCTTAGCTGGTTACCTCCTATATACTGGTCAAGTCACTACTTAGCCAATTAGCCCCTATATACCAGTCTACTCACTTCTTAGCAGGTTAACTCCTGTATACTGATCTACTCACTGCCAATAGGAATAAGGACTCTTATTCTTCACTGGTTACCCTTTACTCCTTTACCAATGGACAGTGGAGACTTAGAAAATGATGTTGGCAATAATGGCAACCATTTCACTGGTCATACAAGATGCATCATAATGCCAACATATTTTACCAACAAGATCCAAACCCCATGTAGAAAAGGGCCAAGATGCTACCTCTGATTGAAGCTCTTCGGCAAGGGCATGGATCAAATTTCTATTTTACTGACATTGATTATATCATTTAAAAAATACAAAAGAATCATTTTCCATGGTTTTCCAATAATATCCCATTAAGAGGAATCTCTAAACTAAAGACCTACCTCAAAAATGCCCCCCGCAAGCACCTAAATGTGCTTCTTCAAGAGTGATAGGGACATCAATCTTGTTTAAGCATAGAAGGAGAAGACCATTATTACCCCTCCGATAGAGAACATTAGAAAGGATAATGTATCTAGCAGCCAATTTGTGAACCCAAGCCCTGGTATTCTTATTCTCAAAGTGAGGAACGAAACCATCACTTAAATATCTTATGACATGCGAGTACCATTCGTTAGAATCTACAATGCAACAATATGCCATATCACTATGGTTATCAATAATAGCCAAGTAAGTAAGGTTGTGAATTGAAGATCTACCACGGGTTCCTCTAGAGACACAAGAGAAGTGACACATTCCATCGCATCAACATGTTGACTATCTTTTTGAGGAACGGGTTCCATAGTGTAAGAATCAAATTTTGGTAACAAGGATAAAGCTAGATCTTTATATTGTGATAGTTTGTCTTGTTTATCTTGATAAACTCCTGTCACTTGTCTTATGATTAGTTGAGAATATCTATAAATATGTAGATTCTTCACACTCAATGCCAAAGCTACCTTAATTCCAGCTATAAGAGCTTCATATTCAGCAATGTTGTTGGTACATAAGAAATTGAGATGATATGATAAAGGAATAGGCTTCTTTTTAGGATAGATTAAAACTACCCCTAACCCCAATCCTGTATGACACTTAGACCCATCAAAGTACAATTCCCAAGTTTCATCAACTTCAATGGAAGGAATGTATTCATTAGGAAAAGACTCTGGGTTAGGTAGGGAGAAGGGTGAAGGAGCATCAACTAAGTGACCAGTCAATGCTTAACCTTTTATTGCCTTTTGTGAGACAAACTTAAGGTCAAACTCGGTCAACATAATAACCCACTTAGCTAAGCATTTGAAAAGATCGGTTCTGGAGAAAAGAGGTTTAAGAGGATCAAATTTAATGATAACATGAACCTCAACATTCAAGAGATAATGCTTCAACTTTTGAGTTGCAAAGACTAAAGCAAGGCACTGTCTCTCTATCACAGAATATCGGACTTCGTAATCGAGTAGAGTGTGCCTTATGTAATAAATCGGGCATTCTCTACCATCCTTATCACATTGTGTTAGTAAGGTTTCAAGAGCTTGAGGGGAAGCAGTAATGTATAGAATAAAAGGCTTAGTAGGATCAATAGGTTGAAGAATAGGAGGATTGGCGAAATAGGTGATAGGAAAAGTACGATCCGCAAGTTGAGAGACAAACCTATGAATAGCTTGGATCTTTCCTTGCAAACTTTTTAGTTGAAAAACATTCTTAGGGGGTGACATGTTAACAACAACATCTATCTTCTTCATATCCACCTCGACACCATGATGTGAAACTATGAATCCTAATATTTTTCCACTATCCACACCAAAAACACATTTTCGGGGATTGAAAAGCATGTTTTACTTACAAATTATTTCAAATATTTGACGAAGGATGGATTTGGCTAAGATGTCATCAACATAATCTTATACAGTCATGCATATAATCATGGAAGATGAGAGTCATAGCACATCGATAGGTTGCGCCTACATTTTTCAATCCAAAAGGCATCATAATTCAACAAAATGTACCCCAAAGAGTAGTAAAATAAGTTATATATTGATCTTGGGGATTGATGAAAATTTGATTATATCATTAGAAACCATCCATAAAGGATAGTAAAGTATGCCCTACTATCGAATCCACTATCATATCAATATTTGGGAGGAGAAAATAATCCTTTAAAGAGGTCTTGCTCAAATCACAAAAAAATTAGTACACATCCTAATCTTCTTTTCAGCTTTAGCCACAACTACAAAGTTTGAAATCCATGGGGAATAATCAATAGGATGAATTAATCTAGCATCCAACAATTTTTCAATTTGAAATTTAACAAGTAATGCCACTTTAGGGTGAATCTTCTGAATCTTTTGCTTCACAGGTTTAGCATTAGGAATATGGACAATGTTATGAGTGATAATCTTAGGATCTACGCTAGGAATATCATAATATATCCAAGCAAAGATCTCAAGAAATTCATGTAACAACTTAGCATATTCTTTTTTCTCTTCTTCATCAAGAGATTTCCCTATCTTGATGATCTTATCTTCAAAACAAGGATCCATATTGATATCAATGGTGTCATTTATTAGGAGATTATTTTGTTGAGGAACATCTCTCAATTGAGGAAATTCTTTAACTATCTCATCCTTATTTCTTTCATTCCCAAAGTAAGCCTCTACATTTAAACAATAGGAAAAACCATGATTATGGTGATAACGAAGAAGGTTGTCATAAGCTCCCAAGAATTCAGATAAGGAATCATCGGTAGAAAAAACATCCAAAGCAAAGACACAAGAAGGGTCAAAGTCAATATAATCAGGATATTTTAGTGAGAGAGAAGTAGCAATGACATTAACACTAATAGATGGTCTCTAGAAAGCTTTAGTACGCTTGAAAGGATCATAATCAAGCCCAAATGTCATATCACGAAGTTGTTTTCCAAAGGAACTTTAATCCCTTGTTCTTGAGCACCACATCCATTTCCGTTATATCCATACCTAGGTAGGATGTCAAAACAAAGACCATAAAGGTTAGTCATTTCCAAAGAAGAAGGAGGATTTAAAAAAAGTGAAGGATCAAAAATCCTCTAAACCAGAAACTAAGGGAGATGAGATTTGAGAAGTCACCACAAAGTTATTACTCAAAAGCCTAGATAAAGTAGATTGATTTTTAGGTTCTTCTTTTTTCTTGTTTTTGACCTTAGGTTCTCTAGGGGGAATTTTGTATTCTTGTACGAAAGTAGGATTGAAATCAAGGGATCCACAATCATCTTCTATAAGAATTTATTTTAGGAGAGAAAGTATTCTCAATCATCTAGAGTTAGGTTGAGAAGATTCTTCCTCAATAACTTTAGGTCCACTTCAGGAAGCATTGGGGATCGATCTAGATATAGGAGACAGGTTTGATGAACTAGTCACAATAATCAGAGTAGAAGCTTTAGAGGAATTTTCTAAGATAGTTGGGGAAGAATTGATTGAAGAGGATTTACAACTTGATGTTTGCAAAAAAGCCTGAAATTTTGTGTCTCCTAACAAGGTATATGTTGTTTTGTTGTAAACAAATTTTATTTGCTTATAAAATGTAGAGGGAACAACTTGCATGCTATGAATCCAAGGTCTTCCTAGAAACAAGTTTTATGTCAATTCTCTAGGTATAACATGCATAGGAGTAGGTAAAGTAACAAGACCTACCTTAACAGGCAAGGTGATGATACCTAGTGAAGATTTAGAAATATTGTCAAAGCCACAGATAGTAAGAGAATTAGGCTTGATAAGAGATGCATCAACATTGATCTTATGCAATAAATTAATGCTAAAAAAATTAAGACTGGAACCATTATGTACTAATGTTCACCTTATCACGCTATCATTTATGATAACCAAAATCATTAAGGGATCATATTGTTTTTGAATTTTACTAGATGGCATATCATCTTGTGTAAATGCAATCTAAGCCTTAGGTGATGTAATAGAGTGAATCAAGGAAGCCATATTACTGGATGTCACCATGGGTAGGAAAGTCAACATTTTCAAGGCATCTTGTAGCATTCCATGATGAGTTCAAGAAGTTTGAAGAAAATCCCAAAGGGATATCTTGGAAGGACTAGCTTTAATGTGTTTGACAAGATCATATTCCTTACCATAGGTTTGTGAAATGTGATGTTCTTGAGGAAGACTGAGTTGAGGATCAGGTAGAGGAGTTGGAACAACTGGAGGAGGGTTAGGTTTCCTATTGTTTCTTGTGTTGTAGGTATGAGTAATTGCATTATAACTCTCCTTATTAAGTTGTCTGGCATAGCTATAAGGACTCTCAGTGGGATTCCTTCCTTGAACCATAATGATGGGGTTGTTTGGAGTGCTAATGGAATCATGACCATATCCACTTTGAACGGTGAAAAGAGGTTGATTAGGAAGAGGTGAAGCTAGAGAAGGACAAGAACCTTGGACAACAAAAAAAGGTTTTCTATGTTAATTCACATTGATCATGTTGATTAACTATTTAGATGCACTATTCTTATTTGAATGTTTAGGTAGAGACATAAATTCATCAAGAGCATCATCCAATAAAGCATGGTCATAGTGATTGAAAGGCTTATCTTTGGATTGTAAAGGAGACATAACATCATAGAGGGAATCATCAGAATCAAATATGTTTCTAGATCTAGTAGAGGAGTTGATAGAAATATACCCATGAGAGGGATCATTCAACTTATCCTTCTCATCACCACAAAACGACATAGTATCAAGGTTGATTATTTTTTGGTAAAATGATAGGTTACAAGGCTTAGGGTTCAAAAACTCATCTAGAGCTTCATCTAATTCATCCTTACTAAACACATAATCAACAAAATTGAATACATCATCAAAAGCATGAACTTCTTGCAAATATAAATCTGACATTTTGAAATAAAAATCGCATGATATTTAAACACACAATGCAAGGAACATGAAAGAAACCTGTTTTATTTATTTATTTTTTTTAATTTTCTCTTTTCTCTTTTTTTTTCCTATGTTAAAAGAAAATGAAATAAAATATATCTAGACATAACAGTGCAATGTAATGCAAATAAAATTGAATTCATGTCTGGTTCACCAAAGATGTGTAGGGGAAAAAGTGAGACTAAGTATGGAAACCCTAATCCCACTCTCATAAACACTCATGGAAAATGAAAGAGCCTAGGGAGGTAATGCACATCAGCTACTTCTTATGAGAAAGAGAGAGTCATGGATTATCTCTTAGGTTTTGTATTCCTTTGTTGTAAATGAGAGAGAGGAATGATGCAAAATGCAATCCAACCTAGAAAGCAAGTAAGCAAGAAGATCCTAATCTAAGAATGCACATAAAGGAAAAACTAATATACTATTGAAAGGTATAGATTAGAAGGAAAAATGAGAGGTGCACTTGTGTCTGAAATCTTTGCAGAAATGTTCGGAAATAGGGTGCCACGCCACTATCCTGATTCAGAAATTCTGGAGCTGTAACTGATAAGAGAGATTCTGAGACCTGCGAGTTGTTATTCTGCCAAGTCCTATTGATAGAGGGAAAGACCAAGGCACCATGCTCCTATCTTGAGCAGGACCTGGATGCCATGCCCCTTTCCTTGACAGGTTTCCTACTCTTCTAAGATTTTAGAGTGATGTAGATGCATGTTCTAGACTTGTACCTGCTTCCAGATTCTTGTTTCTCCACCTGTAAGGTGAAAAGGAAAGGTTTGGGGTGGCTATATAGGGTTTTACCATAGTCAAACCCCCATGTTGGTGATTTCCACCTCCACGGATAGCCGATAGTCTATTGAAAATGTGTGTGCAAGAACATTGTGCATATGCAAGATCCTAAGAATGAAAGTAAACAACCTAGAGAAACCCTAAAGAGTAAACCCTAATTGCTAATAATTGACAAATTAAATGATCTAAATCCATAATTCAAAGTTATCTAAAGAATGAATATTAATCAAAATGAATCTTATGCAAAGATCTAGAAACTATTGGCATATGGACACTCCAATGAGACATTGTGTGTGATTGAAGGTTTTGTCATTGATGGCAACCTTGCAATCCTATGGCACCGGCAAGACATTATACCGGCGAAGCATTATACACGCAACCTTGCAATCCTATGGCACCGGTAAGACATTATACTAGCAAAGCATCATTCAAGCAAGAAAGTGCATCGACATTAGCAAGATCAATCTACACCGGCACCAGCACAGAAGATGTACACCGGCACAGAAGAAAATATGTATACCGGCACAGAGGCCGACAGGATTTTTGATATGTAATATTTTGTTTATTATTGTAAGCCGACTTGGCAAATTGTAAAATGACTCTTGTATATAAAAGAGATCATTATAGACATTTGTAGGATATAGATAGGAAGCATAAAGAAAATTATAAGGTAGACCTAATGTGTGAATTGTAGGTCAAGGGTATATGTAAAGAACAGAGCAAAACTGGTATTGAATCTGGCATTGAAGATGCTATTGTAAAGTAGTACAGATCATTGGATTTGCATAATCCTCATTGTAAGTCAGTGTGACTTATTATTGAGCAGTGTGCTCTAGGCAGTTGGCCTTCCTGCATGTGCAGGCCCCTATTGTAAGTAATATTCTCTTATTGGCCAGTAAGTGAATATTGTGGGTCACAAATCCCACTGAGGTTTTTCCCACACCGGGTTTCCTTGTTAAACATCTTGTGTTATGGTGTTCTTCTCATGTGGATGTTTTTGATTCTGTTATTTACATTAATTCTTGCATACCGGTATACTGTTACTTTATGTTTTGCATATTTAGTTTTAAGAAAATCACATTACCAGTCAGATACTGATTCACCCCCCCCTCTCAGTATTTGTGGGAACCCTAACAATTGGTATCAAAGCCTGGTCCTCTATTTTCAGAAGCCTAACAGCTTGAGGAAGATCTTGACATTGATAAAGATGGAAAATCTGATGAAGCAACTTGAAGGAGCTCTTACTGACTATGATGTAGAGAAGTTGAAAAATAACAAATTAGAAGATGATTTAAAAGCAGCTCAAGACATTATTTAGGTACTTCAAGAAAATCTTACTGTTACAAGAAATAAGAGAAGAGAACTTTGTGAAAAATTGTAAAATGATAATGATGAAAAGGAATCACTAAATGATATGAGAAGCAAATTGAAACAAGAGATCATGACAACAAAAAATGAAATGCAGGATATGACTATGAGATTTTGCAAAGAGATTGAGGACAGAAAGAAGAATGAAGAAGAATTGACCAGGAGACTAAGTGATGCAGCAAATGAGAACACAAGACTTAGCTATGAAAATGACATGTTGAAGACAGATCTGATGCATACTCAGAATGACTCAAATGAACTAATGAGACAAAAAGAAATCTTGGAAAGGGAATTGGAAACTGCAAATCAACACAAAAAAAAGTTCAAGAAAAGCTCAGAAGAACTTGGTACCTTATTAAAGAATCAAAAACCCAAAGGTGACACTTCTGGAATTGGATTTGAAGCTGGAGAAAGCTCTGGTACTACAAATACTCAGGATCACAACAAACCAGTAAGACCTTCTAACACTTACAGATTTAATGGAAGATGATTTAACTGTAATAAATATGGTCATAGGGCAAATGAATGTAGATCTAGGAATTATCAAAATATCAATCCTCCCACCAGTCAATGCTCCAAATGCAACAAAATTGGTCATAACTCTGAAAACTGCAGAATGAATGTAAGATGTTATGTTTGTGGAAGATTTGGTCATTTATCAAATAAATGCAGAACAGAAACCAGCATAGGTTATGGGAAAGCTATTCAGAAAAATAATGTAACTTGTTATGCATGTAACAAGATTGGTCATATTACTAAATTTTGTAGAAGTAAAGGTACACCGGTAGATAACAAAAGTACTAGTTTGAAGGGTAAAGAAAAGTTTGAAGAGGTTAAGCAAGAATTCTCAAAGCAATGGATTAGAAAAGGTGATCTAAATATTAGGGATACTTCTCCACCGGTAGAACCAACAAATGCTCCACCGGCAGGACAAAGCAATGCTCCACCGACAAGATGTTCTTCATCAAATTGAAGAAAATTATCTTGAGGGTTTGGCAATCTAATGACACATGTGCTATTATTCCCTTGGTTAGAGAAAAGAAGTTGAAAATCATTCATTACCAGCAAATAAAGTTGAGCTAATACATTACCAGCAAGTAATTAATGTGGTAGGTAGCATAAAAGACTTTATAAAATAAGGTTTTGGCTCCATTTCATTTCACTGTGAATTCAAACTTTCAGAGAGCGCGAAGATTTCCGAGCTAAGGCATTTCGAGCAAAGAGGCAAAGCACTTCAGCAATCAATCCATTCAAAGGAAGAAAAAGGTATTTATCATCATGGAATCCTCCTCTGCACCTGAATTCATAGCAAACCCTACAGTAGTCGAAGTTATAAAATGACCGAGGCCCATGTTTCAGGTAGTTCCCGAGGTAGCTAAGAAAGATGACAACACAGGTGCTTTTTCCCAAATTCCAAAAGGTGTTGTTTATGCAGAAGACCCTAGAATGTATATTCGTTGCAACATAGAGGAATTAGGTGATGAAGAAATCAAAAACATGTATAAGTCTGTTATATGTGACAACTCCGAAAATGTGAAACCTGAACATAAAATTGTTGAAACCCTAGGATTCACTGAAATCCTCTGCATTCCTAAATTTCCCAAGGAAGTGGTTAGGATAGTTCTAAGCAGGGTACATGGTTCATTCTTTTGGCTTGACTCAGTGCATAAAATTACAAAGGAAGCTATGAAAGTAGTAACAGGTTTACCTTCCACCGGTAACAGACCCGACAAAACCAAGAAGGTCTCCAATGACCTAGTAACAAACTTAACTAGTGCAAAATCCGATAAGAGATCATTGAGGGTTAATGATGTGACCGATACAAATGTTAGATTTGTTAGCATGATTTTAGGTTACAAAGCAACTCATGCTAATAGGCTTAACTCAGTTTCCAGTTTATGCGTAAAGAGTGCTTATGACATGGTTAAGGATAATGTAAAAATTGATATCTGTGAATGGTTAAAGGATGAGTTAATTGACAATTTAGCAAAAATCAAGAAGGATAAGAAAGGAACCTTTAGATTTGGAAATTTACTTGTATGCTTAATGCTACATATAACCAAATAGGCTCCTAGTATAGGCAACAAGGATTTTGGATTTGACATACCGGTAGGAAAACAATTATCAGACTTATTCAACAACATGGGTGAAAATAGAGAAAAGAATATCAATGAGTATTTTCAAGCACTAAAGGTCAGAATGAATAAAAGAATCAGACTATCACAGGAAATTGTCAACAAATACAAATTTGATATATGTTTTGTAATAAAAAAGGATGAGATCTGGATGGAAGCAGTCATCCCAAAGACAATTTGGGTAATAGAGATGGGGTATGAAACAGATGACCACATAGTGGAAACTTATGCCAAAGCACTTCTGGAAACCCCCAATGAAACAAAGGAAGAAGTATTTGGTAGTGCTGAGACCATAGAAAGTCAAATTCAGTCTAAGAAGAGAGTGAAAAAGGTTGAGGCATCTGTGAGGAAAGGATCCAGACAAGTAAAAATCATAAAGGAAGACATAATAAAGAAAATTGGCATAACTAAAGATGAGTTGGCAGCCCAACAACCTGAAACTCATCTATCACCGATAGATACTTCCTCAGAAGGAGATATGCCAGCAACTTTTAAAAGAGTTGTTAGGAAAAGAGACCCCTCACCGATAACCACTCCTTCACCTAGAAGGACAATACAGAAGCAACAAGCCATGAGATCTCCGGTCAAGAAAGTCACACCTAAGAAGAAGCTGACCCCCAAAAGGAAGAAAAAGACAAACACTGACTTGACCCCTCTTGACATATTACTGAATGAGATCATAGAGGAAGGTAAATTGAAAAACATAGGGAAAATCTATGACACCCTATCAGATGATGAGAAAGGACAAGTTGAGGAGAGTGTTATACTACACATGGACATGTATAAAAAAAATTTGTTGCAAGTCTTAAATGAAATTCCTGATGAACTATATAAAAGACTTGAGGCCAGAAGGAAAGGAATAATTGAGTTGGATAAGAAAATTAAAATAGAAAAATTACTTGCAATATACTTGGTTAACTCACCTAAGGAAATTGATGATCTGATAGCTCAGGCCAACCGGACAGTTTTTCCCACTGCACACCGGCAAATTTCACTAATGGCAGGTAGAGTTACAGACATTTCAAAGGAAACAGAAAATGGTTGGGATACATTCTTGGTTGAAAAATAAAAACAAGAAGAATATAGGAATCCCAAGCCCATTCTGGTATATCAGAAGGACAAAGGGAAAGGTAAAGTTGGTGGACCACCAAGTATCAAGATTAGAGACAACTTACCCCCACCTCCTTTAAATACTCCATCGGTAAAAACAACAACTACAGATGATCAACCGACAACTGAGAGTATGGATATAGAGGATAGTAATCCTAATCTTGAAGTCCTATATACTGTGAATGTTGATACTTAGAAGATCAACATAGTGGTAGATAAGGATACAATAGATAAAACAAGTATATCTAAAGAGCCTCCGGTAACAGGAAACACAGAGAAACCGGCAGCAGATACAGAGAAAAAGATGGAATCTGGAACACAAACAGAGAAACCAATAGAGCGAAAGGCTCCAGAACAGATGCCACCGGTAAGAAATGATGCAGGAAAACCAGTGCTTAAAGAGATGGAGACACAAATAGACCTACCAGAGGTCAATACTAGCATGGTCACTTCCATCGGCACTCAGTTTGTTGGGTCACCATCAAATGTGACTAAGGTATTACTTGAATCTATAAAGAAAATAATTGATTATAGCTCACAATCTTATAAAGCAATAGATGATTTAATTCCATTTTTGAAATCAATAGCTCCTAATTGTAATATAGACAATAAAGATTCTTTAGGCCAATTGGATACACTTTGTAAATATATTTTAGGAAATTTTGAGCAAACAAAGGTACAAACTGTAAAGGAAATTGTAGAAAAAGAGAAACAAAAATTCTTTGAGGAAGGAATAAAGAAGTGTAACGGGGAATTTGACACACTTCTACCGAAACTGTGCAATTTATTGAAAGAGTACAAAACTCTGTACAAAGACACCTGTAAGATAAACTTTTTGACCATAGATGTAGACAAAAAGATGAGCAAGGTACAGGAAGAGATCAATAAACTTGCAGATAATTTTGTTAACTCACCTGATACATTATCAGTTTTTGAGGAAAAGATAACAAATTTTGAGGAAGAAGTACTCAAATTAGAAAGAGAGAAAGAGAAAATAATAAACAAGGCAAAATTCTTGAGATCTAAACTAAGTCCAAGATTGGACTATTTAGCATCTCTGTGGAAGGAAATCTCAGAGGCACTAACATAGGGAAGCAAAACACCAGCAGAGCACTTACAACATCTCACCGGTACAGTATACAGAACTGAGACAACAATAAAAGATAGTAAGAAGTTTATGGATGGTATAAACTTAATTTTGGGAGATATTCTTCAGATAATAACTACCCAACTACAAGGTTGAGGTTATGGATTGGTACAACTACAAAATCTACTAACCTTTGTCATTGATGTCAAAGGGGGAGTAGTAGGATGAGAAAATTCAAAAACACCGGGATCACATGCTCAGGGAGAGCTCTCACATTTTTGGTCTACACATTTTTTTTGGATATCTTTTGAAATTTCTCATGAGTGTTGCCATCAATGCCAAAGGGGGAGATTGTTGGCATATGGAGACTCTAATGAGACATTGTGTGTGATTGAAGGTTTTGTCATTGATGGCAACCTTGCAATCCTATGGCACCGACAAGACATTATACCGACAAAGCATTATTCAAGCAAGACAGTGCACCGGCATCAGCAAGATCAATCTACACTGGCACCGGCATAGAAGAAAATATGTATACCGGCACAGAGGCTGATAGGATTTTGATATGTAATATTTTGTTTATTATTGTATGCCGACTTGGCAAATTGTAAAATGACTCTTGTATATAAAAGAGATCATTATAGACATTTGTAGGATATAGATAGGAAGCATAAAAAAAATTATAAGGCAGGCCTAATGTGCGAATTGTAGGTCAAGGGTATATGTAAAGAACAGAGCAAGAACCGATACTGAATCTAGCATTGAAGATAATATTGTAAAGCAATACAAATCATTGGATTTGCATAATCCTCATTGTAAGTCAGTGTGACTTCTTATTGAGCAGTGTGCTCTAGGTAGTTGGCCTTCCTGCATGTGCAAGCCCCTATTGTAAGTAATATTCTCGTATCGGCCAGTAAGTGAATATTGTGGGTCACAAATCCCATCGAGGTTTTTCCCACACTGGGTTTCCTCGTTAAACATCTTGTGTTATGGTGTTCTTTTCATGTGGATGTTTTTGATTATGTTATTTACATTAATTCTTGCATACCGGTATACTATTACTTTATGTTCTGGATATTTAGTTTTAAGAAAATCACATTACTGGTTAGATACTGATTCACCCCCCCCTCTCAGTATCTGTGGGATCCTAACAGAAACAACATGAAACCATACCCAACCCCAAGGGAGATGTACAAGCCAATCATCAGTTGGTGATCTCCTATTGTTCTTCTACATCTTCAACAACCCCTAATTGATAAAATGATGCTTGATGAATTTTTTATGGATGAATGGTGAATGTTGTTGAAGACTTCAAATATATACTCTCTTGCCACAAAGAAGGCTCTAAAACTCCCAAAACCTGCTCTTAGATTCTTAGAAGAAGGCCAACTCAAATGAAGAAAGAGACCTCTTAAGTATGAAACCCTAGATCTTAATTTCATGTTTATGCCAACCTAGGATTTCAATTTCCTGCTTATATTTTGGGGTTAAGAAAATTTATTATATCATAGGATCGTGCTCCCAAAATTTTGGGAAAAAAGTCATGGACAATGTAAATTCCCACCACAGTACAACCAACTTGTCACCAAATTTTCAGGGCCATTAGATATGATGATATTAGAGTGCATCCAAAAGTTATAGGTGATTTCAATATTTTTTGATATGCAAAATCGGTCCTAAATGGTCAAAATAAGACATAATTAGGGTTTATGATTAAATGATTCATTGGAGGAATAATATGGAATGGGGCACACTTAGGGTAAAGGGCCCAACTATGTAATGTGTAAAGTGATGAGACAATACCTTAGATTTAATTAAATTAATTAATTAAATGCTTAGAGCAGAATGAGAAATGCAAGATGCAAAACACACTAAGGTCGGTGCTAACCTAAGTGTGAAATTGTACCACCCTAGCAAGGTTGTACACTATACGATATTACAGTTCCAAGTACAAAAGTGTCTTAATGTTTGAAGTTATTGTTCTTGCCACTTGGCAAAAAAACCATGGCATATGTATGGTTTTATCAACTTACAAAAATTTTCCATAAATGTTCCAATAAGTATCTCCTCTTCTACATAATCTAACCTTGTAGATTCCTTTCCAAATTTTGTTCCAAATTTTTTTGTACTTGTAACTCTTGTAATTTATTATCTTTGTTATGTCATTATCTTCATCTCTCAATGGAAATTTATCCAACTCCGCACATTTTCTACAAATTCCTTTTATGCAATTTATTTGACTGGTTGCTTTATCATCTGATTTACCACATAAAATGGATGGTATGAATTGACTTGTTCTTTTAGGAGGAGCTTTTCCATAACCATCACTATCTTCTCTAATCTTTTGAAACACCTCATATACACATCAAATTCGATGTGATAATGAAAACAAAAAGTTTCAAATACTTTGTTTACCTTCCCATAATATGGCCTTAACCTTTCAAACATGGTGTTTTAGTAAACAACACATACAATTAATGTTTTATTGTGTCTAGCCAATATTTTACATAGAGATCATAACGACCAGGACCAATCATTTGCTTGATAACATCTATACTGTTTGATGAAGGATGATTATTATCATTCCAAAAACTTGTCACCAAGTTGTTAACAACTTCTTCAATTCTATCAGAATGAAGATCTCTACACATAATTGCCCAATTCCCTTCTGAGGTAGTATCATCTAAACTCCTCCTTTTCACATACTTTGATATTGTCCTTCTAGTAAAACCAAACTCAAATCATAGTGAAGAGATTTGTCTTTTTTGACACAAACTTCATTTACTAAAGATGTCAAAACCACTCTTCTTGAAATGGTCTTATCTATTATTTGAGATTTTTTACTAATGTTCATGAAATCTTTCTTAGCGTTATCAAAAAAATATTTTTTTAACTGCGAAGTTTTCCTATTTTGACTTGTATCTATACCCAACAATTTCAGTGGATCTATTAAGTCTTTACGAGCAAGTACAATTCATAACAATTGAGCTTTCTCTAGTGTAGTATCAAGATTATTGAAATGACACACTATTTATTTTGCACTTTTATTCATTGATCTCCTTTTAGTATGTCTATTTTCTTCACTAGGACATTTCCACTCATTCATATCCATTTCAAGTAAATGATCTAAATTTTTATAAGAAATATTTCTCTTCATCTGTTTAGCTAGATCCACAATATGCTCATCCATACCAGTTATAGGAGTTAAGGAGCCTGGCCCCTCTCCGTCGACCTCCATTGGTTCAACTTGGGCAAGCTCGTCCCTATGTTCTTCAATTATAGTGTGTTCTTCAATAGGTTCATTTGCCTCAACTCCCACATGAGAACTTCCTTCTTCTCGAGCTTGTTTTGCACATAATTTAAGATGCCAAGGAATATTTTTAATGCAATGAAATTCCAAGTATAATTTGAAAACAAATTTCTAAGTCATAATAAGACCTAAATATTATGTCATAATAGGTGGACTATTATGTCATATTTAAGACCTATTATTGCATAATAGGTCCTAATATCATATGTAATAGGTCTTAATATCTACATAATATAGGTCTAATGAAGACTCTTGACTATAATGTGAAATGTTTTTGCATGCGTGGTCATATAATAGAACATATTATCATATAATAGGTTCTATTATGTAATATTTAAGACCTATAATCACATAATAAGTCCTAATATCACATAGTAGGTCTTATTATTACTTAATATGACCACGTATGGAAAAACATTTCACATTATACTTGACTCCCCTTAAGACCTATATTATGCGATATTAGGACCTATCATGCGATTAAATAGGTCTTAAATATGACATAAGTTAGAACCTATTATGACATAATAGGTCTTATTAATTAAGACTTAATATGATCACGCATGAAGAAACATTTCACATTATACTTGACTCCCCTTAAGACTTATATTATGCAAATATTAGGACCTAAATTATGAGATAATAGGTCATTAATATCACATAAATAATAGGCCCTAATATATCATAATATAGGTCTTAAGGGGACTCAACTCTATAATGTGAAATATTTTTGCATACGTGGTCATATTATATCATAATAAGACCTATTATATCATAATAGGTTCTATTATGTCATATTTAAGATAGGTTTTATTGCATATAATAGGTCCTAGTATCACATAATATAGGTTTTAAGGGGACTCAACTATAATTTGAAATATTTTTGCGTACACTTGAAAGAAAAGTAGACACTATGTTTGTTTGTTTGAAAGTGTTTGATTGTTTTGATCATGCAAGCACAAATCCTAGGGCTAGCTATGATAATAGTTGTTGAATCTCACTTAGGGGGTTTCCCTGAGCTACGCAATTCAGAGTGGATACTTAGGTGCTTGACCCCACTGGCTCCCCTCCATGACACTCACTTTGCAGGGGCAGCCAAGCACTAGTCACCATGAAAACTCCCCATGGCGAACTTTGTATCTCTACTAAGAACTGTATGTGTGTGAGGTTCTCCAGAGGTCCAACCTCTTGCACCAACAAATAGAAGGTTTTTGGGATTCTAACATAAAAAAGGCACCAATAAGGTCATCCATTTAGGTGGGTATAGATGTGACAAGTTAACGTCGATAGGCCATTCCAACACGTTAACATTATAGTGTTTTAAAAGAGTTTGGCTTGAGCTTGTTACCACTTTGGTTCGTTCCCTCTCATTGAGCCTTAAGGGCTACTCGGGAGGCAGGCCCCTTTCTAAGGATAAAACAAAAAGAGCCTATTGCTCAAGACAAAAATGATGAGTGTGTTAATTTTAGAGAACCAATTGAAGTGTTTGCTAAACTATAAAGACACTTGGTTTCAAAATCTAAATTAGATTATATATTTATGGACTATCTAAATTTTTAAATTATAAATTATAAATGGGAAACAGAGGGGTCCTAAAGATCTAAATTTAAAATTAAAACCATGATCTATTATAAATGGACTTAAGGGGGGAGAGAAAATGTCAATTACACAACAAGCAAGTTAATGGACTTTGAAATGTAAATACACATATTATTTCAAATTAGAACAAAATTATTTTTAGTTAAAACAAGATTATTTTTAATCCTACCATTTCCAATTGTTTTAATAAAAATGACATCATTTAGAATCAAATAAGATAAAATTATTATATAAATTAAATTAATTAAATTAAAATATTATTATTTAAAATAATTTTCATAAAAATATAACATAAAAAATATTTAACTAATACTAGCAAATAAACACAATTTTCGGTATGTAATACATATAAAATTAAATAGAAATTAAATTAAAATGCATACTTGCATCATAGTATCTTTTCCTTCTTTGTTCTCAATATCTTTGTTCCCTTTCAGGTGAATAATTCCTTGAAGTCTTATTTGCCTTCTCATCTTGTTCCCCATGCTTTTAAAATAACCTTCAAATATCTTCAAATTATAGCCCTCAAAATAACTTTCAATTTTTTCTTTCATTCAAAAACGTCAATTATTTTCATAATTTGTTGTAAAAAATTGAAAAAAATATGTATACTTATATGACATAGTAAATTGTTAAAAAAAATAAAAATTCAGGTTGGACGGGGTTTGGGTGAACCTCGACCATTATGAAAGGTCAGGTTCATTTGTACCAAGTTGTTATGTGAAATTTCATGCCATTATTTTTCCTAGGAGGTTCGAACAAAGGGGGTTTTGATCGAACCCCTATTCATATGAACCGCCTTTTTTGAGATCTCTCCCCAAATTCTTCAGAATTTTAAGAAATTTTGGCCTTCAAACCACTGGTTCAAGGCCCAAATGAAAGAATATTGATAACCCAAAAATATAAGATGGTAGTGCTCGGAGAAACTTTCCAACGAGTATAATTTTATTACATTGTGAATTTATTATATATATTTTTTTAAAATTTTATGAAATATTGGTTTTTCAGCGAGCATTAACTTCTCTATTAAATGCATTGGAAAAAATAGGAAACTAATTTTTAAAAAATCTGAAAAATATCTCTACCCTACGTATTGATGTCTATTTCTAACCAAAAAAAAATTGAATTTCGATATATATATATATATATATATATATATATATATATATATAGAACAAGTTAAGTGTTCAAACCTAAACCTATGTCTGAATTATAACTAGTTAGACTTCAAAACTTAATAAAATGAAAAATATTCAATATATCACCACCAAACCAACAACATGCCCTGGATATTGATGTTACAAACCAAAATTTGAAAGAATTGAGATTTTATCATTTATATAAAAAAAGTTATGCATTTTGGGAGGCACATCACTCTTAAAAAATGTAGTTTGCTATAAAATACTACTTTTTGACGAAGATGCAAACATTTTAAAAACAATCTTCAAAAAAATAAAAATAAAAATTATTCAGAATCTAAAGACAAAGTGATACAATTCACTAATTTACATCATCTTCAAATTCTTAATAGTTTAAAAGTTATAATTGTTGGAAGTTGAAGATTATTTTCAAAATTTTCATCTCAGTGTTAAAAGTGGCAAAAAAGTGGAAACCATTATTGTGAGTTCACCATATTCAAACCTCATTTTTCTACTCCTACTCTAGCATGTCCCATCCTAGTTCTCCCCTAGGTCCATTTTGGCTCTTTTACTCTAAATATGATGTCACCCTACTACATGGCTGAGTGGACCCCATCTAGTGATCCTTCCCTCCTGTTTGCTACTTTGTTTTCCCTATTTTGGGAGGACAATGTGCTTGGGGTGTCCTTGTCTAGAATATTGTACCCTGGGTTCCATGATCCCCCTTAACAAACCCTAATTTATATAGGACCAAACACTCCCCTTCCCCAATAGATTTTAGTTCCCATGCCCTAATGTCATGTTAGAGGTCAGTATCCTCAATAATTTACCTAGGGAAACCTATATAAAGACATCATATCATTTCATTTTGACATCCATAGTCCACTCCATGATTGAAGTATACATCAATAATTCATCATCTAACATTATCAAGAACTCATCAATGAAGCATTCCACCCCACCATATTCTTCAAGCATCATGGAGAAAATCACATCAAATTTTATACAAGCACATGTTTGTGTTTGAATGTTCTATGTGTTGGCATTTTGGTACTAAGTTGTCATTGATGTTAACTGGCATGATGGAGATCCACATAAGGGTGAGCATAAAGATTGAATGTCTATTGGTCTGAAGGATGGTTGCTTGTTTATGATGAAGAGGCAAAATGTTAAAAGATTGTCTCACACCACCAGAGGTGAAGATGAGAAACCGGTACAGGATGCTCTACTAGTTAACAGAAGAAGAACACTCTACTGGCAAAGGGTTTTACTGAGGTGGCAAGTGTGTTGCGGTTGGTAAAGCTTCATCGATAGGGTTGATGAAACAGATAATTGGCATTAATGAAGGAACCACAAATCACGGGATTGCACCTGACTAATTGCTACTCGGCGAAGAAGAAATGATAGAGGAAGATCAGGGAGCAGTTGGCACTTGAATCAAGGCAAAGGAAATTTGATTCAAGATGTTTTCATAGAAGATTGGATAATGAAAACCATGTGCAGGTGTCGTCTTCAAGGACAGGTGATTGATCCAAGAAAGGTGGGAGTGGATTTCATGGAGATTGTGTTGAAAAGAGAAAACCCTAACCGCTTAGGTTTTTGAATTGCATTCTAGTAGGAAAATAGATATAAGTAATGAGAGATCCAGATAGGAAAAGTTGTTGATGATGTGAAGATTGTGGAGTGGACAGAAGTGAGAGGGGGCAAGGAGAAAACTTTAGAAGGTGATCTGAGCAAGTTGCATTGTGAGTGAGAAAGCAAACCAATGAGAGGATTCTATCAGAAGTATCATACTCTGGCAGTTGAGCCTAACTGGGAAGGTGTGGCAGAGCAGACAACATCCTAGTGTGAAACAGTGTGTTAAAAGACTGTGTGTGAAAGGGAGAGAAAGATAACAGAGGTTGAGAAATAGAGACAATGAACTCACGATCAACAATGTGATTTCAAGTGGAGGAGAAAAGATTGTAAATCTATAGAGAGTTATTTGATTCAAGAGTTGCAGAATTCATTTACAACAAGAAGCCTTAACTATATTCAAATAGTATTTTATAATACATCACCAAGTTGAAGCTTGGTACAGGGTTTGGTTCTCCTTGGTTTGGTGCCCAAAATCTTTGTAAGTCTATGTTTTACCTGTGAGGCTAGATTGGAGTAGTAGTCTCCAGTAGTTCTTCTCAGCGAGGTTTTTCCCATATTGGTCTTTCCTCATAAATCTGGTGTTGTGAGTTTCTTTTGTGTGAATGATCTCATTGTTTTTCTCTCTTGCATTACCGGTATGACTGTTTAGTGGTTAAGTAAATAGTTGATTATCTGAATTTAGATTAGTAAGAAGAAATATTTAGGAACCACTGATTCACCCCCCTCTTAATGGTATTATGTGTTCAACAAGTGGTCTCAGAGAAAAGGTTCCTAGTTATCTCTAAACCTTGGGTAGATTCTGCACCTTGAGAAAAATGGCAAGAAGTGAGTCTACTTCCTCAAAAGCCCCCATGTTTGATAGATCCAACTATGCTTTCCAGAGTAGAAGAATGGAGACCTATATTTCATCTCTTGGATTTAATGTGTGGATGCCAATAAAGAATGGGTATGCTATCCCTAATAATCCTCCCTCTGATCTGGATGCAAAAAGGGAGTATGAGAATAATGCAAAGGCAAAACATGTTGGAATTATAATAGACAAGGAGAGATTGTTGGCATTTCAATAAGGATATTGAGAAGGTTGTTGATGATTATGGCTATAATTGATCAAGGATGTTTTACTGTCTTAATATTATTATTTTGTCATTGATCTCAAGAAATTGATTATCTAATTAAATATGATGTTGCCATATCTTGAGAAGTATGATTTGATGAGTATAAAGATGTCGGTAAAAGACATAGAAAGAATATCATGAATAAGGGGAGGAATAAGTTATTCAATGGGCAACTATTACCGAGTTAGACAATGATGAGATCATGATGTTTAGATTGTTTTGATATCATACATATGTTATTGATTGTAAGGTTAATACTATCCTATGTTACCGAGCAAAGAACCTAGTCAGTAAACCCTAAGGTTATCGCTATCGGTTAATGAAGGTGGAATATCTACCGAGTGAAGTTTAGTATTTACCGAGTTGCAACCGAGTAATAACAGAATGCATTGAATAAATAAAAGCATTATTTAATGAAGGAAGCTGATGAGCTAGCTATGATTAAATGATTGGTATGCCATGAATGAAGTTTGTTAAAGAATCTATGGCAAAGGAAAATTGGCAGGAAGATCTACAGCTTAGATTGAACCACAAATACCCTAGCACAAGTTCCAAGAAATGTATGCAAGTTCCAAGGTGGGGTAAAACATTTTTAGATCAAAGGATACATTGAACTTGGTCAAGTTTGAAAGATCTGATGGCTATGATTGATCATGGGAAATGTGATCAAGGAGATTAAGCGGTTGGCGAATTGTTTATAAATAAGGAACTGTTGATAAACAATGCATGTAGGCAAGTGTATGCACAGGGATGCTACATAGTGATTACCGAGCACAGAAGCTTGAAGACCTATTTGAATAACAGAGTATAGAGCCCAGTAGATGGACAAGATTAGTTCTATGTCTATATTGTATTGAGCAAATAAGAATTTTCTTTAGCATTTTAGATGTGAAGTTGTAGATAAATTTTATTACTATTATTTTGTAAAGTGACAGAAAATCTCTTAACCGAGTGGACTTAACAGTCTTATTTGTAAAACCCTATAGCAAGGTGACATTCTGATTGAGTGTTTGAAATCCTTTAACAAGGTCACTTCTAACAAGGTGAAGATCCTAATAGAGCTGAGGGAAATCCCTTAACTGGGTCACATCTAGAAATGTGTTTGTAATCTTTAACAAGATTTGCTTTTAACCGAGAATACTCTAGAAGAGTATATTTCTTAGTGGGTCCGAAATCCCACAGTGGTTTTTCCCTATTTGGGTTTCCACGTTAAATCTGGTGTTATGAGGATTATGATGTTTATATGCTTTTGAGTTTGCATGTTTAAACAGTTTTGGTTATATTACTAAAGTATATGTTACCGAGGTTGAATCTGATGTTTTTATGAAAGATTAAAGTTGTATGATTCACCCCCCCTCTCATCTTATTAGCTTGGCATCTGTACTTAACATTAAGTATCAGAACTATCAAAACATGTCATCTTGAGTGGACTATCCGATAATGAATTTGTCAAAGTCATGCACTGTGTTTCAAAAAAGGAGACATGGGACAAATTGTAGAGGTTGTTTGAGGGAGATACAAAGGTCAAGGAAGCCAAGCTACAAACACTATGGAGCCAACTTGAAAGCATCAAAATAAGATGATGAAAAGATTGTAGACTATCTTCACAGATTTGATGAAACTATGAATACTATTAGAGGACTTGGAGAAGAGATTGCAGATGAGATTCTTGTCAAAAAGATACTTAGATCTCTCACTCCCAAATATGATACTAAGTTGTCAGGCATAGAAGAAGCCAAGTATCTGAAGACTTACAATGGATGAACTATTTGGCTCCCTAAAAGCCTATGAGATGAGAACATTCGGTGAGACTTCCTCAAGGAAAGAAGCAGCTTTCAACATTACCAAAAAGGGCAAAATAGTTGTTACTCATAAAGAATCCAGTGAAGACTTTGATGCTGAAGTAGAAAAATTTGTCAGGAAGCTCAAAAGAGGATCCAACCGGTACAAAGGAAAGCTACCACTTAAATTCTTTAACTATGGGAAGGTAAGACACTTCACAACAAGTTTTCCTCACAAAGAAACCAATGGAGATGAGTCAAGAGAGTTTAGAAGATCTGTCGGCAAAGACAAAGAAAGGAATGACTACCGGTAGGGAAGAAGAGGCTACCAGAATCTAAACAACCTATATAGCATTGAGGATGACACAATGGATGATGAAGATACATCAAAAGATGATGACCATGAAAATGATAGAAAAGTAAACCTTTTCATGGCACTTGATAGACCTGCTGATGAAGATGAGGAAGAAGAGGATATTGAGGCTGAAGTGGATTTGGAGAGTGAACTTATCACTGCACTTGAAGAATTGAGTAAAGCAAGAAGAGAACTCAAGAGGGTTAAGCTTGTTGCAGTAGATGAACAAGATCTCTTGAAGTAGTCTCTTGAAGAGTCTGGTCAAATCATATCTAACTTGAAGCTACAGCTGGAAGAAACTAAGAGGATCGATGAAGCTACCACCCTTGATCTGACAAAGAAAGAAAAGGATCATCAAGAGTTGGAAGTAGAAATAATAAAGCTCAGAAAGGAGCTTGAAGAAAGAAAGGAAGAAATAAAAATAAGAAGTAAGTATGAAGGCAGGATTGAGGCTTTGGATAAGATGTTGAGCAAACAAAAGCAATGCAAAGACACTGATGACTTAGGCTTTGAAGTTGGTCAAGTTTCAACCCGCAAAGGTAAATCTGACAAAGAGATAATGTTCACTTCTTCAATTGAAGGTGAAGAAAAGAAGACATTCACTATAAACAAGGATACCGGCAAAAAGACATATGCAGATGTTGTTGGAAATCAACATCCAAACCATTATGCAGAAATGAACCAGAGGCCACAATTCATGCATAAATATGTAGACCCAAAGAGGAATACTAGAATTGACCGAGAAGGATTCACCAGATTCAACAACATGAATAGAATACCCCCAATGAGGTAGTTCCATTCAGGACCAAGACAACCCAGCTGGTTTGTATCAGACTTTTATGGTTATTGTTACCGGTGTAATAAATTTGAGCACAAAATAGCTGACTGTAGATTAAATAATAAGCCTTCTATGAATTATGAAACTAAAAATTTATTTAATGCACTCTGGAATATGAATGTTGTCTTCTATCAGTGCAATGGATATGGGCATAAGAGTTTTGATTGTAGGAAGAACAAACTGGTACCCTACAATAATTTTAAGGATTTTCCCTTTAATGAAATTATAAAATACTATAACTATCAAGAATTTGGACACATAGAAAAGTTATTCAAAAACAAGAAGATCAAGCAAATGAAGAAAAAACTAGATCATGAACTAGTAACTGAACCTGAGCTGAATATAGCAGCTGATAAGAAGAAGGAAATCAAACCTGTTTGGGTTGAGAAAGAAAAGGAAATGGTAGAATCAAGTCTCATAGTGCAGACTGCCTTGCATGCTGAAAGGAATAATATATGGGTGGTAGATCGTGGTTGCTCAAACCATATGACTGGTGACAAAAGGAAATTCATTAACCTTGAAGATTGGAATGGTGGATCGATAAGGCTTGGAGACAATTACTCCATCAAAATAAAGGGAAAAGGAACACTAAGCATTGATGGAAAAATGAAGACACGTGATGTATATTATGTGGAAGGCCTCAACCATAATCTGTTGAGTGTGAGTCAGATGTGTGACAAAGGTTACAAATTCATCTTTGACTCAACCGGTTGCCAGATAAAGAAAGACAATACCAGTAAAGTTGTGGCAGAAGGAAAGAGAACTGATGGAAATGTTTATAATCTAAAGGAATGCTATGAGTTCCAATGTATGTTAGGACAAGTAGATGAAATTTGGTTGTGGCACATAAGATTATGCCACACAAAATTATGATAACCTAGTTGCAGTAAGAAAAATGAGGTGTGTGAGGAATATCCACTCATCATCAAACTGGTAAACACATTTTGTGATGATTGTGTAAAAGGTAAGCAAAGAAAAGTGAGTTTCAGGACAAAGGAGCACAATACCTCAAAGCCACTTGAAATTGTGCATACAGATGTGTGTGGTCCAACTAGAACAAGAGCACTTTCCCGTGAAAGATACTTTATGCTCTTCATTGATGAGTACTCAAGGATGAGATGGGTCACCTTTTTGCAAGATAAATCATAAGCATTTGAAAGATTCAAGATCTTTTGGAAGAAGGTGGAAAAGGAAAGTGGGTACAAATAAAAATGCCTAAGATCAAACAGTGGTGGAGCGTTCACATCAAATGAATTTGAAGATTATTGTGAAAAACATGGAATTAGAAGGCAATACTCTGCTCCTAAAACACTAGAGAAAAATGGTGTGGTAGAAAGGAAGAACAAGACAGTCAAGGAGATGGCTAGAACCATGTTGAATGAGGCCAGTCTGCTAGATACTTATTGGAAAGAAGCTATGCACACTGTTGCATACAGTTTGAACTAGGTTCAATTAAGAACAAACATCAAGATGGCACCTTATGAGTTATGGTATGATCGGAAGCCATCAGTTAAATATTCCAAACTATTTGGAAGAAAGTGTTTCATTATGAAAGATATGGATGGTTTGGGAAGTTTTGACTCTAGGAGTGATGAAGGGATCTTCCTCGGTTACTCACCTAACAACAAAGCCTACAAATGGTACAATAAAAGACTAAGAAGAATTGTTGAAAGTGTGCATGTAAAAGTTGATGAGGATATACAAAAAGAATGTCGACCAAACTTTAACCAGTACGATGACTCCAGTGATGAACATGATGAATTTTGGTCTAACACTGAACCAAAGGTAGTATCTAAGAAGGGTCCCAATCGATATGTACAGTTGAATCAACCAGAAGAGCAAATTCTGGGAAATAAGAGTGATGGTATGCAGACTAGAAGAAGACTTTCCTGGAATGATGAACAAGTCAACCTATGCCTCATGATTGAAGTTGAACCCAAAAATTTCATTGAGGCTAGAAAGAGACAAGACTGGATGAATGCCATGGAAGAAGAACTACACCAGATTGAGAATAACAAGACTTGGGAATTAGTCCCTAGATCGGAAGACAAGAATATCATTGGCACAAAGTGGGTCTACCAGAACAAGATGAATGAAGAAGGTAAGATTGTGAGGCACAAATCTAGACTAGTGTGCAAACGATACTTTCAGGTAGAGGGGATTGACTTTGAAGAAACATTTGCATCGGTGGCTAGATTAGAAGCTGTATATGGTGAAAATGGATAACAATAACAACAATATTGAAAGGCTAAATGAATTCAACCACAAAACCCTAGCCTAACAACAACAAAGATCCACCATAACATATGAAGATTACCTAAGACAATGCAAATCAAATGAAATCACAAAGATTATACCATCACATGTCCAATAGGGTTTGGATCTCCATTCTTCCTATCTCCATTGATCTTGCTTGATATATTTGCTCTCAGATTTTATGTGCACAAGAACTCAACAAAGAACAGAATGTGGTTGCAAGTAGGATCGTAGTGTAGTCAAGTGATCAAGTAATTAGGTCATTAGGATGCATCATTAGGGTTTGATAATGAAGGAAGCATCTCCTTATATAGAAGACACAATATGAAATGGAGGGATAAGATTGAGAGGTGTAAAAGGAGGTCGGCTATAATTAGAGGGTAGGTAAAAGAAATAATAAAATAATGAAAGGGGTAGGTAGTGTATGAATTAAGAGATGAATGACATGTGTCATGGGTAGAAAAGGTTAATGAATTAATTAAATAAATAAAGATTTATTTAATTAATAGAGGAAGTGGGATAATTAAATAAATAAGATATTTATTTAATTTAGGAAAAAAGGATAATTTAAATAAATAAATGTATTTATTTAAATGAGAAATAAGGCTAGAAGAGGATAAATGAATTAATTAAATAAATAAAGATTTATTTAATTAATAGAAGAATTAAGCTTAGATAATTAAATAAATAAAATATTTATTTAATTAGACATGACAATTTTAGGTCTCTACATTTTGCCCCTCTTTGAGACAATGCGGCTTGTCGCGTTGTTTCAAAGAAGATAAGATGAACTGATACAGAGTTGCCCCAGGATGGGAATGATATGCCCCCTCGAGAGATTGGATGAAAATGTCTGGAAAGATCACAGACAATCTCTCGATAAGAAAGAAAGGCTAGAATGGACTGACCGGATAAAGTGACAAAGTCACAGGATAAAGAAGACTGACTCGGGAAACGAGGGCTAGGGGTAGTCTATAAGATAGACCACTGGGGATAATACATCCTCATTGTCATCTACATGTCCACGAGAGTAGATTGCAAAGAGAAAATAGAGCAGCAGCAGTCAGCAGCGATGGGCTTCATTCACAAATTCGACCGCGTTCATTGATTTCAGAGGCTAGCAGAGGTAGGAGAGCTGGTAAGTACCACCAAACCTCCTCGTACTTTGACGCATTTAATTTTGTCATTAATGCATGCTAGATAGGGAAATAAATGCACTTAGACTAGGGTCCAAAAAGTGTCCAAAAACATCCAGGTGCATCTGCGTTGGTGCCAGGCATGTCTGTGCTCGCGAGGCGCGTCTGTGTTTGGGCCAGGCGCATCTGCGTTGGAACCCACGTTTGTGTCAAATGCGATTGCGTTTGTGATGGTCAGTCGCGTCTGTGCCAAGAAGGCACGTCTGTGTTGTCCAAGTGCGTGTGTACAGAGCATAGGCACGTCTGTGTTTTTCAGGCGTGTCTGTACAGTCTGAAAGTGCGTTTATGTCAGGTAAGCGTGTTTGTGTTTAAAAAGTGTGAAGTTGCGTCTTCTAGGTCAAATCGGCAGTTCTGTGATGAACATATGCTGTCGATTGGATAAGCTGCTAAGAGGATACACTCAAGCAGGTCCTCTAGGAAAACTAGGATAAATCAAGGCACTTTGTGATGAACAGTGAGTACCAAGATAGAGTACTTTGTGATGAACAGGGAGTACTAGAGTATGAGCAACACTTTGTGATGAACAGGGAGTGCAAATGTGAGTAACACTTTGTGATGAACAGGGAGTGTCACACACGTAGTACTTTGTGATGAACAGGGAGTACCACTAGGATAGAAGCAACACTTTGTGATGAACAGTGAGTGTCACTAGGATAGATAGCAACACTTCGTGATAAACAGTGAGTGTCACTAGGATAGAATGCCCTATGCATTTAGATAAAAAGTAGCATTTTGTGATGAATAGTGAATGCCACTATGACTGAGATGAGTGATTTGCTTGACTGTAGGAGTATTTGCTGATGCTGGAGTCACGGGAGAGATTCCCATCGACTCAGAGGTTGTGACCTGAGCTGACAGCCAAAGAGTGAGCTACTATTGAGGAGATGGGAATGAGACATGTTCTATATGTGCCTGAGTTTCGAGCGAACATGGGTTTGCTAATTGCATTAGCTGAGAGATGGCACTCTGAGATGTGCACATTCCATTTGCCAATGGGTGAGATGACAGTCACCCTGGAGGATGTTTACAAGATTCTGTGGATACCGATCGATGGGGAGCTGATCCCATATGATCAAGATGGAGACAGGGAGGCCCTGAGATGAGTACTCTAGGACCCAGGACTGGAGATGAGGGCAGGACATGTGGCATGGGATACCATGACAGCCACAGGATTAGCATTACCAGTAGTGGTAGGACGAGTGATCAGTGGATTCCTGTGTCCTGATAGGGTGACACGGGGGTTGGCTGTGGGTTGGGGAGGAGCACTGGAGACACTGGTGACATGGCACACCAGATATGCTTGGGCACCGTGTGTGCTTGCACACCTCTATTATGAGCTACATCAGTTTGTCTACCATGGATCTATGGGTTTGGGTTGCGGAGTGACATTGCTGCAGGTATGGGCCTATGAGCATCTGCTGGTTACCCAACTGATACACTTTAGGGGCAGGGGACATGGACGTAGCTTTGTGCACCTATATGATATGATCACATCACAGCCATGGATTGGCAGGTTGGAGCACTGGCGGGGAGTGATAGATGACATCGACATGGTCATATGGAGACCATATATGGGCTACGAGCAGTGGGAGGATGATGCAGTTGAGCTTCCCTATACCTTCCAGAGTAGGTATTTGATTGGGCAGATGCCCTATGTGCTGGAGAGGTAGCTAGTGGACAGGATTGGCTGACAGTTTGGCCGGATTCAGAGGATGCCCCAGGGCTCAGGCTTGTATGCACGGACAGTTAGAGATCAAGCATAGTTTGGGCCCTTGCTGTCATATGATCAGGTAGTGACACAGCTGGTAGAGATGATACCCCTACCCTAGGACATGTGGCTAGAGATCGAGGACACCGACATGGATGCTGAGTACACAACATACTGGGCAAGGCATCCCTTCCCACGCTTGATAGATCTGAGAGAGCAATTGGAGGGAGATGGGGGTGGGGATGATGATGATGGTGGAGGTGATGGGGGCAGAGGCCGATGGAGGAGGAGGGGAGCAGTCGGAGAGAGGAGGGTTGCACCTTAGAGGGAGGGTGGTGAGGAGAGATAGGCTCGGGTGGTGAGGGGTCACGGTGGATTGCCGCTATAGGTGCTAACAGCATAGGGTCCCCGATAGGTATAGGTGCAGGGACAGGGACAGAGACAGGTACCAGTGCAGGTCCAGGTACAGGCACAGGGGCAGGCACCCATATAGGGGGAGCCACAGGCAGAGGCAGAGGGGGCTAACCCAGTGGAGGATGAGCTACTAGAGCTGAGGGAGATCTGCCAGGGCCAGGTAGATGAGATCCAGGAGCTGGAGAGGGAGAGGGATCGACTCAGGATGAGGCTCAAAGATACTGAGTGGGAGCGAGATCAGGCTATTCAGCGCTATACAGAGGCTGAGACAGCACTGAGGGCCGGGAGACAGGCAGCGGAGGACATAGGGGTAGGATATGCTTATGTCCTATGGGCAGGGGAGGAGATTGCCTACTGGCGAGATCTCTACTATGGTGCAATGCCAACAGATTAGCGGGTGGGGAGCTTCCATAAACCGTCGCATATAGCGACAGCTACGGGAGGGAGCCGGAGGAGATAGGCATCAATTTGTGGGGTTATGGGTCCTCCACCACCACCAGATAGAGGAGATAGGAGGGATGATCCTTGGGTGGGTCCTTCAGGGGCTCAGATTCCATCGAGGCCAGGTGGCTCCGAGGGAGGGAGTTCATCATAGCCATAGAGGGCTCCCTATGTATCAGTTTTGTACCATTTTTGTATTGTAGACACCTACGGGTGCTTTTGTAGGCATATGATTTTGACATCATTGTATCATGACACTTTATATATATATATATGAGATGATTCATTTTTGCGGTAGCTATATGCATGTGTACCTATGTGATGAGATGTTCTTATGTTATGCTTATGATATGGATGCAAATATGTATATGATGCAATGCAATATATTTGTTCTTTTATGTTTTAAAATGTTATGCATGATGCAAATGTGATTGTAATGCAAATGAATATGATAATGCAAATGTAAATTGTGCTAACAGGTGTTGTGTACAGGATGTGATGCAGTTGTGATATATATATGTATGTATGAAATGCTTATATGTGGTAATGCAGGTGAAACTACATGAAATGCAAATGTTTTTGGTTTGTCATTATACTCAGTCATTGTGATAGCAGGCTACATGGACTTGAGAAGGACGATGGAAGTCAATCAAGAAAGAGGGATGGAAGATAGAAGATATGAAAGTGAAAGAGCTTCTTGTGCGTTATCATCATTGAGCTTTATTATGGCAAGTAGGTTATGACAATCAAGGCATATGTTTGACCTAGAAAGTCATTGTACCTATTTGCATGGAGATAAGACACTCACAAACAAGGAATGCCCCAGTTCACACTAGACTCACAGTGTCCTCATATCCTTGGACAAGTCATAGCATTACTAAGAGACAATCCACAGATAGCAAAAGAAAAATAGGTGACGATACCCCATCCTCACCTTTCTAGTCAAAGACATCCTGGAGATAGAATCTCTAGTCAGAGACATCCTAGAAAAGCTAAAAGACATGTCACCAAAAGATAAAATCAAAAGAAAACCAAGACTTGACACCAACATCCATTGTAGTCCTCAAGTTTTGTGTCTCTTGTCACTTGTATAAGTCTTATTTGATTGTGGTCACAATGTTTACTTTCACAAAAAGGATAGATAGCACTGAACCATAATGTTGTCTGAGTCCGTTGAAAGATTTGACTTGTTGAAGCCCATTGTTGCTGTTATGTCTCATCTGAAACTTACTGAATCCATGAAACTCATACTTTATTGCGGAGAAGATGAAACTTTATTGCGGATTTGGGATGCAAATGTTGCTTTATTGTGGATTGTGTGCAAACAGACTGAAGGAAGCTGGAAGAAACTGTACTCGTCAAAAACATGTGATGTTCTCAGTTCCACACCCATCACTAGACGTAGGATTTGCCTTAGCCACAGATAGGATCTGATTTATTATGGATGGAAAGGGATGAAAAGAAAGGGTTTATTATGAATGGCTAACCAATCTTAGGTAGATCAATAACAAGCCATGATGAGAATGGGTAAGTTTATTATGGACGAATAGGTTGTGAGTGTGTGCAAAGTGAAGTGATGAAAGTGAATCCTGAAGGAGGGAGGAGCAATGTCTCTACACATGGCACTGGTGACCCAGTTTTCACCATGGTACTTACCCAGGGCACCACCAAAGTGGTTTTCACCATTGGATGAAATTATTTCTCTTTAAATTTTTTGATTTTTCAATGTTTTTTGTGTCACAAGGCGCCTATTTGCCAGGTTTTCACCAAGTAACGATTTTTATGTTTTTATGATTTTTTTGTATTTTTGAAATTTTTGAATTTTTTTGTATTTTTGAATGAGGATATTCCAAAGAGCTATGTGTAGAACCTACGAAGGTGCATGCTATTGATAGGATCCTCCAAAGATTCACCCTCTATGGTTGAGAGCTGATATGCACCAGATCCATAGACTGATGTAATGATGTAGGGACCAAGCCAGCTTGGTTCGAACTTGCCCTTCTTCTCTCTGTCTTGTTGATTTTTAGGATTTTCTCTGAGAACTAAGTCCCCTACCTCAAATGTGTGAGGCTTGACCTTGTGATTGTAGCTACGACTCATTCATTGTCGGTAAGCCTTGAGATGACTAAAAGCAGTTTGTCTTCGTTCATCCAATAGTTCCAGCTCTTGTAAGCGAGAGACCCTATAGTCTTTGTCACTGATGATGTTTTGCAAAGAGACCCATAAAGAGGGTAGCTCGACCTCAATAGGCAAGATAGCTTTAGTACCATAGACAAGTGAATAGGGTGTAGCTCCTGTAGGTGTGCGGACACTTGTGCGGTAGGCCCAAAGTGCAGGATTAAGTTGGATATGCCAATTACGACCAACATCGTCGACTGTCTTCTTAAGGATTTTAAGGATTGTTTTATTAGATGCCTCAGCTTTGCCATTACCTTGGGGGTAATATGGTGTGGAGAAATGATGGGAAATATGAAAGTGGTCACAGAGTTCACGAACATCCTGATTTTTGAAGGGACGCCCGTTATCAGTAATAATAGAAACAGGAATACCATATCGGCAAATGATATAGTTGAGGATGAATGTAGCAATCTATTTTCCTTTGACTTGTGTGAGAGGCATGACATCAATCCATTTTGTAAAATACTCTATGGTAGTGATAATGAATTTGTGACCATTGGAAGAAGGAGGGTGAATCTTGCCTATGAGATCGAGTCCCCATTGACAAAAGGGCCAAGGAGACGCAAGTGGTTGAAGTTCTTGTGCTGGCGCATGTATGAGATCTCCATGAATTTTACATTTCTTACATTTCTTGACAAACTTATATGAGTCTTTCTCCATATTGGGCCAATAATATCCAGTCTTGATGAGTTTCTTGGCCAAGGTAGGACCACTAGCATGTGGACCACATATCCCTTCATGCACTTCCCGTAACGCAATCTGAGCTTTGTCACTTTCTAAACATCTAAGAAGAGTGCCATCTAGACCTCATCAGTATAGGATCTCAGCTAAAATGACATATCGAGAGGATTGGCGAATGAAAGTGCGACGTTGGTTATTTGATAGATCAGGAGGTAAAGTATTGTCACGTAAGTATGTGAAAATGGAACCATATAACTGGGATTCGGGACCGACAACACATATCATCTCAGTAGGAATGATCTCATATGAAGGAACCAAAAGGTTATCCACCAAGAACTCATAGTAGGTCTCGTTTGGAGGTAAATCAATCAAGGAAGCAATTGTAGCCATGGCATCTGCAACACAATTCTGCTCTCTTGGTATCTGCTCAAAGTCTATCTTTGTGAAGTGTTGTTTCAGGTCGTCCACCATTTGTTTATAAGGCATTAATTTCTCATGTTTTGCTTGGTAATCATCAATTGCTTGATGGATGACAAGTTGGGAGTCCCCAAAAACATGAAGTTCCTGGATCTTCCATTGAACCACAATTCGTAATCCTGTTGTTAATGCCTCATATTCCGCTATATTGTTAGTGCAAGGAAATGATAAGCGGTATGATTTTGGTATAGAATCTCCTTGAGGAGTTATAAAGAGGATGCCAGCTCCTACCCCATGTTGTGTGTATGAGCCGTCAAAGTATAGTTGCCATGGCTTTGCATGTGACATTGTCAAAATGGATTCATCTAGAAATTCTGAACTTAGAGGAACATCATCTATCATCAGAGCATCTGCTAATTGATTTGCAATGGCTTGTCCTTTTATTTCTTTTTTGTCCACATACTCGATGTCGAATTCACTCAGGATCATTACCCATTTGGCCAGTCGCCCAGTAAGTGTTGCCTTATTGAGAAGGTATTTCAATGGGTCTATCCTTGCAACTAACTTAGTCTTATGAGTAAGCATGTAATGTCATAATTTCTGCGAAGCAAAGACCACAACGAGACATGCACGCTCAATTGGTGTCTAGTTTAGCTCATATCCTACCAATGTGCGACTGATATAATATACTACTTTTCCTTGCCTTCAGCACTTTGTTGTGCTAAGAGTGCCCCCAGTGTTGTTGGAGTAGCTGATATGTATAGTAACAGTGGTTGATCTAGAACTGGTGGCATCAGAACTGGCAGATTTAGAAGATAATCTTTGAGCATCTGGAAATCTTGTTGATAGTTATCATCCCATTTAAATTTGATGTTTTTATGTAGCAGGTATTGAAAAGGATTACACTTATCTGCCAGTTGTGCTAAGAATCTTCGGATGGACTGGAGTCTGCCTTGTAAGGATCAAAGTTGACTGATATTTCTTGGTGGTTGCATTTCCAAGATGGCCTTGACTTTTGCTGGATCTGCTTCAATTCACCTTTTGGATACAATGAATCCTAGGAGCTTCTCGGAGGTTACTCCAAAGACACATTTCTTGGGGTTTAATCTTACTTTGTATTTTTCCAACCGATCAAAGATGACTGAAAGTATGTCCAAATGTGTACTTCTATCTATTGATTTGCCCAAGAGGTCATCAACATAATCTTCCATAGTTACATGCATGAGATCATGAAAGATAGTAGTCATGGCTCTTTGATATGTAGCACCTACATTCTTTAGCCTGAAAGGCATGACATTCCAACAGAAAGTTCCCCACGGACAAGTAAATGATGTTTTGTGTTGATCCTCGGGTGCGATCGTTATTTGATTATAACCAGAGAATCCATCCATCAATGATGACATTTCATGACCTGCTGTGAGATCAACAATCAAGTCAATATTTAGTAATGGGAAGTCATCCTTTGGACAAGCTTTGTTGATGTCTCTGAAATCTATGCAAATTCTGATGCTGCAATCCGATTTACTAATAGGTACCAAGTTGGAGATCCATTCGGGATAATCAATTGGGCGTATGAATCCGACATCGAGTAATTTCTCAAGTTCTTCTTTGACTAGTAATGCCACTTGTGATGCATTTTTCTTAATTTCTGTTTTACTGGTTTTACCCCCGGTTTGACTGTCAAATGATGCATTACCAAATCTATATCTAATCCAGGCATATCAGCGTATGACCAGGCGAAGTTGATTTGTCGTTCTTTGAAGAAACTTATGAATTTTGACCTTTCAGACTCTGTCAGTGATTGAGCTAGGAATATGTTGTGTGGAACCTCTTCTGTACCAATGTTTGTTTTGATAGTCTCTTCTACCAACATGGATGACTTTTCCTCATATGATGCTAGGAGAATGTCGAGCCTTCCATCTTCGGGTGCCTCAGAGAGGTTTTGACCCTCAGATACGTCCTTTCTTTTTACTTTTTTGGGGTCAGATAGCGCCACAGTGTGGTTTTCGCCATAAGACCCTTGATTTGTTCTTATTTTCACATTTTTGTGACTGGAAGGTCCAACACCCTCACCAAAATATGCCACGCTATTGAGTTCTATAGTGTATCCCACTTTATGGTCTCCAGGACGAAGATCATCTCGTATGCCCAGATAGTCAATAAAAGCTTCATTGTTTTGGAATGTGTCAAACTGTGTAGGTCCTTCATGGTCCCAGTCAATGAGTTGGTGGTTAACAAGGGGAAGGCCATTAATGTCTTCAAAGTTAGTGGGGCTAAGAGTGAAGATGCAGTTATATTTGGGTATGTTAAGGTAATTATCGAGGTCATCGGTGGCACTCTCCTCATCAGTCTCGATCGTGAGTGAATCCAAATTATCATCACTAGTAGCACATTCTGGGATAGGTGTTCTCATCCTATGTGATTTCAACCTAGAATCTTGAGACAAGGACTGTGTAGACTCCTCATGGGTTGTTTCTTGACCAACTCTAAACTTGTTATAAAATTCCTCTTCTTCTATTGGTTCATCTGGCTCTTTGAATATCTCGGTGAGCTCTTAGTCACTGAAAGACTTGTTGGAACCCCATTCCCATTCGTTGGAATCTATGGAATAGCGATCCTCTTGTTGAATTTTGGCAGCTTTGATTTGTAAGGCTTCTTCTATCCTTTGGGTGTGGACCTTGGAAGTTAAGAAACCAAGTCCTTTCGAGCGTTCCTTCTTGAGAGTCAATTCAGGTTGTAAAGGTTCAATGATGCCTTCCTTTCATAATCCCAGAGGGCTTTTTCCATCATACCCGAATTTTTGTAGAATTTTGAAGCCTTTGCCATATTTCTCACATGGTAGATTGATGTGATCTTGTGTTTCCTCTTCATTGTCTCTGAAAAGCATTTTGTATAAATCTTCCTCTTCTAGTTCACCCCATCTTTGAAAGGTAGTAGGGTCCCATTTGAGCATCATGGTGGAGATTTGTTTGTTAGGGTGTGGTCTTCCATATTCTTTTGGAGAACTCATGACTTGTCATAAGTACATGGTCTGATTTAAAGTATATTCCCCCATGCCCTTGTCTTGAAATTTGCCTTTAAGCTCACCTTGTTTTGATGTCGAAGGTTTTAATGACTCAGGATCAATGTATGTCGAGGAAGGAACAGCCTCACGATTACTAGGAATGATGTTCTCAATCTTTGATTTCAGGTTATTGCAGTGTATGAATGGATTAGGATCACCGTTAACTGTTACTTCCACTCCATTATGAGGAAACTTAATGCATTGGTGATATGTGGATGGGACTGCCCTCATTTCATGGATCCAAGGGCGTCCTAGCAATATGTTATAAGTGAGATTTAAATCTAGGACTTGACAAACCACATCCTTTGTAACTGGCCCAACTCTGAGAGGTAAGATGACTGTACCCTTGGATGAACGCTCTTCATCATCATATGCTTTAATGGTGATTTTGTTTGTAGAATTCACAGCTTTATCAGAATATCCCAATTGTGTAATAGTGCTTAATGTGGAAATGTTTAGACCTGCTCCTCCATCTATCAGGACTCTTTTAATTCAATGTTTGTGTATGAAGGCTTCAATGTGTAGTGGTGCATTATGCGGCTGACTTACGGAGGCGTCATCAGCTTCTGTGAAAGTAAGTGAATGTGGAATGGAAAGGTATCCCACCATGGCTTGAAACTGGTCCATGTTTAGATCAGTAGGAATGGCAGTGTCCCTCAAGATTTTGTCAAGAATGGCTTTATGAGCAAGGGATATGCGTAGGAGCTCAAGAATGGAGATGAGCACGGGTGTCATCCCTAACTGTTCTACAAGGTCATATTCAGGTTTGGTTGATGAGGAGGCGGTGTTCTTGGCTGGAGCACCTTGCAAAGTGATTTTACCTCAATGAGTTGTAACATGACATTCAGAGGTAGGTTCAGAAGAAGATCCAACACCTTTAGGACAATCCTGGGTCTTTGAGTAGAATTCTCAGACGCTTTGTCCTTGATGATAATGGTAGAGACATAATTGTCCATCAAGATGTGATTGATGGTTGAATCATAGTTGTAAGATGCTCTGGTATAGTTGGTTTGATCCTCTGTGGCTTTAGCTTTTCCCTTGTCATGTTTTGGGAATGGTTCCTTAAACATGTCATGTTCTTGATTAGATGAATGTCCCTCAATCTCAATGTCACCTCTATCAATGAGATCTTGTATGATGTTCTTCAGTTGATGACAATTTCCTATCTTATGACCTTTGCTCTTATGAAATTCACAGTACTCATCATCATTCCACCAATTTGGTTTAACCTTTGGTTCATATGGAGGAAAATTTGGAACTGTGATTACCTTGTTTGCCACTAGCTTCTTGAAAACTGACTCAAGTGGTTCTCCCAATGGGGTGTACTTCCTTCATGATCTAGAAGTTGTTTGAGTATTCACCTGATTGTTTGTAGAACTTGATCCTGAAAAGATGACTTTGGGTCGCACTATGTTGGCATCAACAACACCATCATTGACTGTGTTCTTATTTTTATTCCAAAATCTTGGCTTGTCTTTTCCTTTAAAGTCATCTTTGTTTTCCTTGAATATCTTAATAACTCCTTGTTCAATTAGGACCTTTTCTGTCGCTAAGGCTTTTTCAATGACGTCCTTAAAGGTGGACAAAAAAGCTTTTCTTAGATCATAGCCAATGTCTTTGTTAACATTCTGGGTGAACATTTCTACCATTTGTTTCAGTGGAATTTCACAAGAGCATCTACTGGCTAGATTTCTCCATCTTTGTAAGAATGATGAAAAAGATTCTCCCTCTTTTTGCTTGGTGTTGCACAAAGTAGTGACTAATATGTCTGTCTCTATGTTGTAGGAGAAATGTTGAATAAATGCCTCTGCTAGATCACCCCATGACTTAATTCCAGGTGGTAGTTGGGAGAACCATTCCATAGCTTGATCACCTAAGCTTTGTGGGAATAATCTCATCAAATATGTCTCTTCTACTGCTACCTCAATGCAAGTTGTGAAAAACTGTCTTATGTGTGCCTTAGGATCCCCTTTTCCTCTATACTTATCAAATTTAGGCGTCACAAAGTGTGTAGGAAAAGGAGGCATTGGAATGCTCTTGTCAAATGGATAAGGACATATGTCTCTCATTATGTATGTTGGCTTTGGTGTATTTATGTCCTCCATTTTCTTTTGTAAGTCCTTGATTTGTTGCTCCAAATTGCTCTTAGGTGGAGATCGACTTCTTGGACCATACCCCATGCTTGAGGCACCAATTGGAGGAGGAGCATGTTGCATATATGGATGATATTGATCATACACATGTTCATATGGAGGAGGTCTATAGTGATGCTGCATATATGGACCACTTGGTATAGATTCATGTTGAGGAACACCATATCTATTTTGTGCATGTATACCATACTCTACAGGCATGTCATGTTCTAATGTGTTGCCCCCAAATTTGACATGGGGTTTCCTTGTGTCCAAATTTTGAGCATGTCTTTGAATATCCCATTGCTTTGGTGGTTGATCCTTAGCATTGATATGTGATTGAGCATATTTCTCTCCATAAGACTTCCATAATGGTCTGCGAAGGTAAGTATCATATGTTTGACCATGTGTATGTGGGACCTCTGGTTTTTGAAGCAAAGATGATGGTGATTCAGGTACCATATATGGTCCTCTATTTCCTCCACTATTAGGTCTCCTTTGATCCATGTTGGAGTGAGGTTGTTGCAAAGGTTGATTTTCCATTATTTGAGACATGTCAAAATCATGAGGTATCTTGGCTCCACTTTGTGCCATCATTTGTAAAAAGTATTGTCTATCCCTCCTCATTATTTCCTCAACCAATCGATTGAAATGGGGATTCATAATGGATTCTTCCACATCTGCTGAATGTACGGAAAAGTTGTCCACATTGTCATTGTGTATAGCATTGTTGTTTATAGTGTCCATGTTCTCAACATTTGGAATGTTTCTATAGGCATCCATGTCAGGTAATGTAGTATGATCAGAATTGAAAAAAATCTCATTATCATACTCATAAGAACTCATGTTTGCGGACTCTTGAGCCTCTTTAGTTTCTCTCCTAGATTTTTGAAGGCGGGTTTCAACCATGAACTAGGTATTGACCAAGATGTGTGAGACTAGATGAAAAATGGAAAGAGTATGTAAGACCAAGAGTTGGATGGAATGTAAATGAATCTGAGGTGTACTTGCAATGTCCAAAGTGTAAGACCAAGTATGTATGTAGTAGAGTAGGTGTGACTTCCAAAGAGAGGATAGTTTCTCTTGATGAGGTAAGTTGACCTTGACTCTAAGTAGGACCAAATGAGACCCAAAGGTAAGAAACCTTGATGAGGGACCACTTAGCAAAGTGTTGTTGTATGTAGTGTGTTGACCAAGTATGATGAGGACAAGCAAGTTACCTTTTGACTCAAGTTTAGACAAATGGGAATGTAATGTAAGGTGTAAAGCAATAATGGACTTTGTGAGACCTAAAGACAGGTTGAATGCTAAATGAAACCCTGGAGAAATGACCTAGGAAGCTCAAGAATTCTGAAACTGATTGTGTTTGTTTGCTGGACTATAAAAGTTTTTCAATTTTGAACACAGACGCACCTGTATACTTCACAGATGTGGTTTCCTGACACAGACGCGGCTCTGTTTAACACAGACGAATTTCTAAGAATTTTTTTTTTTTGCAAAGTGTAATGTTGACTGTTGGAACACAGACGCGATTCTGCCCTTCACAGACGCGGTTATACGACACAGATGCGTTTCTGTAAAATTTGTGCAATTTTTTTCAATCTATGAAGTCATTTTGTTGTGACCAAATCTGATTGTTTGACTGATTTTCATGACAAGAGGACACAATGTTGATGAAGACCCAATGTTTGCAAGTGTCTAGACTCAAAATGATTCCAAGAAAAGTGTGTTTTTTGATGTAAAAATGTTTTGCATACACTTGAAGACACAAAAGACACAATGTTTTGTTGTTTGGTCTTGAATGTTTTGAATGTTTAAAATAAGTCAAGCACAATTCTTATGGCTGGCCAAGACAATAGTTGTTGATCCCACATGGGGTTTTACCCCCGAGGCTACGCTATTCAGAGCGGATACTTAGATGCTTGACCTCACTAGCTCCACCCTCGGCACTCACTTCTCGGGTCAGCCAAGCATCAGTCCCCATAAAAACTCCCCGTGGCGAACTTTGTATCTCTACTAAGAACCGTATGTGTGTGGGCCGCCACCAGAGGTTCGACCTCCTGCCCCAACAACTAGAAGGATTTGGGCTTCTAAAACAAAAAGGTGCTAGTAAGGGCATCCGCTTGTGTGGCCATACATGCGGCACTTTCAGCTTTGTAAATACAGAAGGCTCCCAGCTGGTAGGGGTTACGCCCTACAACTGAGCAAATAAATTTGATCAAACGGGTTTATGGGGAGACATAGTGTCAGTATGAACTAATCAACACATGTTATTCATAGTTTTCACCATAAATACATTTGTTTTATAGTGGTTCGGAAGAGGTGGGTTTTCCTCGCTACCACTTGGGTCGTTCTCTTCTCACTAGTAGTCCTAATGACCACACGAGAAGACAGACCCTCTAAAGATTAAACAAAAAGAGCCTATTGCTCAAGTCACAAAAGACAATGATTCAATTTTAGTGCACCAATTGAAGTGTTTGCTAGTCTATGAAAACAAGGCACACAATAGAAAAAAAAATAAAAATCCAAAAATCCTTGCCAAGGACCTGCAATAAAGAGTTGTTAGTAGTTTGGATTGTTTCAAATGATCACCCCTTCCTGCAAGCACACAAGTTAGGTAAATTTTAAACCCAAAAGACTTTGTGAAAATAGGGGCCTTCAACCAAATGATTTAGCCTTCAAGACAAGCTACACCAATTTTGTTAGCTAGATCTGAAAATTTTAGCTCAAAATAAACCAAATCTGAAACCCTAAATGCAAAATCCGAAAAACTAAATCAATGAAAACCCAAAATTTTGAAACTGGTGAACACAGACGTGGTTACCCTCAACACAGATGCAACTAGGTAACATAGACGTGGTTCTGTGAGACACAGACACGGCTACAGAACACAGACGTGTCTTCTGGACATAGATGCGGCTACAAAACACAGACGTGTCTTCTGGACATAGACCCGACTTTACAACACAGACGCGTTTTCTTGGAACCTGCAAAATAAAATATTGCCAAAACACAGATGCGGATCTAGATGTCGTAGACGCGCCAGAAAATCAAAAACGCGATCTGAAAGTACGCAGACGCGGAAATATCAAAATGCTGCCGAAAACGTCGGATCTGCAACTTCACATTACAAAATCTGCAACAAGGAAATTAAATGCAAAAAGGGACAACAGTCCCATCGGGTGTGCCAAAATGTATATGGTGAAAATGGATAACAATAATAACAATATTGAAAGGCTAAATGAATTCAACCACAAAACCCTAGCCTAACAACAACAAAGATCCACCATAACATATGAAGATTACCTAAGACAATGCAAATCAAATGAAATCACAAAGATTATACCATCACATGTCCAATAGGGTTTGGATCTCCATTCTTCCTATCTCCATTGATCTTTCTTGATATATTTGCTCTCAGATTTTATGTGCAGAAGAGCTCAACAAAGAATGGAATGTGGTTGCAAGTAGGATCGTAGTGTAGTCAAGTGATCAAGTAATTAGGTCATTAGGATGCATCATTAGGGTTTGATAATGAAGGAAGCATCTCCTTATATAGAAGACACAATATGAAATGGAGGGATAAGATTGAGAGGTGTAAAAGGAGGTCGGCTATGATTAGAGGGTAGGTAAAAGAAATAATAAAATAATGAAAGGGGTAGGTAGTGTATGAATTAAGAGATGAATGACATGTGTCATGGGTAGAAAAGGTTAATGAACTAATTAAATAAATAAAGATTTATTTAATTAATAGAGGAAGTGGGATAATTAAATAAATAAGATATTTATTTAATTTAGGAAAAAAGGATAATTTAAATAAATAAATGTATTTATTTAAATGAGAAATAAGGCTAGAAGAGGATAAATGAATTAATTAAATAAATAAAGATTTATTTAATTAATAGAAGAATTAAGCTTAGATAATTAAATAAATAAAATATTTATTTAATTAGACATGACAATTTTAGGTGTCTACAGAAGCAATTAGGATGTTTTTAGCTTACTCTTCTTTCAAGTGCTATAAAGTATACCAAATGGATGTAAAATCTGCCTTTCTAAATGGAAATTTGGAAGAAGAAGTATACATGGAGCAACCAGAAGGATTTCTGCTGTATGATGATGTGACATTTGTGTGTTGGTTAAAAAAGTATCTGTATGGTTTAAAGAAAGCTCCTAGAGCATGGTACTCAAGATTAGATCTGTATCTGAAGGAGAAGGAATTCAAAAAGGGATGTGTTGACAGTAATTTGTACATAAGGAAAGATGGGAATCACATGATTATTGTGGTTGTGTATGTAGATGACATCATCTATGGCGGCAACATGGATACTCTCTGCAAAGAGTTTGTTGATCAGATGTAGTCAGAATTTGAGATGTCAATGCTTGGTTAATTAACTTACTTCCTTGGCTTGCAAATACTATAGAAAGATAAAGGAATCTATATCTCACAAGTCAAGTATGTAAAGGAGATTCTGAAGAAATTCCAACTGGAAGATTGCAAACCGGTAAGTACTCCCATGGTGACCTACAACAAATTGAGTAAGAATGATGAATCATTGGTAGTGGATCTGACTCTATACAGATCCATGATAGGAAGTCTACTGTATCTAACTACTTCAAGACCAGATACAGTTCAGGCAGTATGCATGGTAGCCAGATTCCAAGCTGCACCAAAGTAATCACACATAAATGTTGTCGGCAGAATTTTTAGGTACCTACAAGGAACTCTCAGCTATGGTTTGTCATATCCTAAACAGGGATATTTTAGCGTGGAAGGATACACTAATGTTGATTGGGCAGGATTCATTGATGATAGAAAGAGCACAAGTGGTGGTGCATTCTTTCTAGGTAACCGCTTGGTCTCTTGGTATAGCAAGAAGAAGGATTCAGTCTCCTTATCTACTGCTAAAGTTGAGTACATTCTTGCTTCTACATGCTACTCTCAGGTGCTTTGGATGAACCAGACTCTCTAAGATATATAGGTGGACATCATTGAACCTATTCTCATCCAATGTGACAATTCGAGTGCAATCAACATAGCAAAGAATCCAACCATGCATTCCAAAACAAAACATATTGCTATCAAATATCACTTTCTCTGAGAGAAGGTTAAAGGGCAGGAGGTAAGGATGGACTATGTTCCTACTGGTGAACTAGTAGCAGACATTTTCACCAAACCACTACTTGTAAGCACATTTGAATACCTCTGACACAAGTTGGGAGTTATGTCATTTGCCTAGGAAGATTTTATGTCACTCAAGGGGAGTTTGGTATGAGTCAAAGGAGGAGTGTGCAAGTACCCTTTCTCATTGTGTCAAAGGGGGAGAAATATATCGGTATAGAGTGGATGTGAGAAGTTGACATCAATGCCAAAGGGGGAGATTGTTGGAATTTTGGCACTAAGTTGTCATTGATGTCAACCAGCATGATGGAGATCCACATAAGGGTGAGCATAAAGAATGAAGGTCTACCGGTCTGAAGGATGGTTTCTTTAATATGATGAAGAGGCAAAATGTTAAAATATTGTCTCACACCACCAGAAATGAAGATGAGAAACCAATACAGGATTCTCTACCAGTTAATAGAAGAAGAACACTATACTAGCAAAGGGTTTTACCGATATGTGTTTGACGGACCAACTTCGTGTTGGTAGGCCATGTCTTGATCGAGGTGATGCCATGTGGAGCTGAGGTGGCAAGTGTGTTGCGGTTGGTGAAGCTTCATCAACAGGGTTGATGAAATAGATAATCACCATTAATGGAGTAACCACAAATCATGGGATTGCATCTGACTGATTGTGGCTCGATGAAGAAGAAATGACAGAGGAAGATTAGGGAGCAGTTAGTGCCTGAATCAAGAAAAATGAAATCTGATTCAGGATGTTCTCATAAAAAAAATTTCTGAAACACTTTATGTGTTGTCTGACTTCATGATAGAAGATCTGATACGTGATTTCTACTCCAAGAAAAACATGCATTGGATAATGAAAACCATGTGTAGCTGCATTCTTCAAGGACAGGTGATTGATCCAAGAAAGGTGGGATTGGATCTCATGGAGATTATGTCAAAAACAGAAAACCCTAACCACTTAGGTTTTTGAATTTCATTCTGGCAAGAAAATAGATATAAGTAATGAGAGCTCCAGACAAGAAAATTTGTTGATGCTATGAAGATTGTGGAGTGGAGAGAAGTGAGAGGGAGCAAGGAGAAAACATTAGAAGGTAATCTGAGCAAGTTGTATTGTGATTGAACAAGCGAACCAGTGAGAGGATTCTACCAGAAGTATCATAGTCTAGCAGTTGAGCCTAACCAGGAAAGTGTGGCAGAGAAGGCAACATCCTAGTGTGAAACAGTGTGTTGAAAGACCATGTGTGAAAGGGAGAGAAAGATAATAGAGGTTGAGAAATAGAGACAGCAAACTCACAATTGGCAACTTGTGATTTCTAGTGGAGGAGAAAAGCTCTAAACCAACAGAGAGTTATTTGACTCAAGAGTTGCAAAATTCATTTTCAACAAGAAGCCTTAACTACATTTAAATAGTATTTCATTATACATCACCAAGTTGAAGCTTGGTGCAGGGGTTGGTGCTCCTTGGGTTGGTGCCCTAAAAGTGCAAGGGTTGGTGCTCCTTGGGTTGGTGCCCAAAATATTTGTAAGTTTGTGTTTTACCTATGAGGCTGGATTGGGGCAGTAGTTTCCAGCAACTCTTCTCACTGAGGTTTCTCCCATACTGGGTTTTCCTCATAAATATGGTGTTGTGAGTCTCTTTTGTGTGAATCATCTTATTGGTTTTCTCTCTTGCATTACCGGTATGACTATTTAGTGGTTAAGTAAATAGTTGATTGTCTAAAGTTAGATCAGTAAGAAGAAAGATTTAGAAACCACTGATTCACCCCCCTCTCAATGGTATTATGTGTTCAACACTATGTGTTGTCATGTTATTGTATCAACATTTGTGATTACATCTGAAGAGCGTTGCATCATTATTATTCTATCAATCATTTTATATCTAAGGCATTTTGATGTTGCATTTACTTTAGTATTTCAATTATAAGTTTTATTCAATTCCTAAACTAGGGTTTGAAATAAGGCAAACCCCCATCAACAATCCTATTTATTTTTGAGTCCAGGGAATTGATTCAGGAGCTATGAGTAAGGAATTTGGTAGAGTAGATGATAACAATTTCATATTCAGCTTTTGAAGGTGAAAAAAGAGAAGGACCATGATGATCAAATCCCCTCAATCCTAATAATTTCTGATGATGTTCTGATAGTAGATTTTGTGCATCATCTTAATTGATAAAACATCTTGTCTCTTTGCCCCTGATATCTGGAGAATGAAGGTGACCTGTTCCCCTCAATCCTAAAAATTCTGCCTAAACTTTCTATCACAATTTCAAATATATTTCCCAGCCTCAAATCTAGGTTTACATCTCTACATGATATCTGCAACATTTGGTCACTATTATTTTATATCAGTTTCTCATTGTTTGTCCTAGATCTAGCATTACAATTAAATTCTAATTACGATTCAATTTCAATTCTAACTAGGGAAATATTAACTTGATTTAAATTCAATCCTTGTAGGAATAGATCAATCAAATTCCCTTGTTAATATCTGGTGGTCTTAAGAAAAATTTGTGGCTTTTTAAATCTGAGTGGTGAAGTCCTAGTTTCAACACCTTACAAGTGACACACAAACAAACACATAGACAATATATTTCTACCATATCTTATGCAAAATACAACCTCCATGGATGGGTACCTATATTTCTCATCCCATAGATACACAATGTGAGTACTAGTTATTCACAACACTCAACATAAATACTGGTACTAGATGTTCACATTCAAGGGGAGTACTCTAACAATTACAATATCATTACTAAGAAAGTAAATTCATTACTTTTCATATGTTCATATGAAAAATTAATGCCACATTTCCAAATGTAATTATTCAGAACATCCACTATATTTCTCTTTCAAAGATCACATTAAATATCATCTTAGTCCATCTTTTAACATTTTCACTTTCTCAACATAACACAAAGCTGATTACCAAAACCATTCCCACTATCAATTTCACTTTCACTTTTATGTGGAATTACACTATTTTATAACATACACATGTGAAACTTATCTTCTTGCAGTATATAATATCATAACATTTATCAAGACATAATGATTCTATTAGCTTTGAAAGTCCATCAATCAAGTAGACATTATCTAAAATTCTTGTCAATGAGATGTCATTAAATTAACACACATTTATATATCCTAATTGAGGGAAGACACTTAACCCCTACTTCACATATTCACTTGATCACAAGACATTCATATTTCATCTAATAACATAGACAACTTTTACGAAATCAAGAACTTTCAAATTTCCAATTCAAGCAAGGATATGTAAGGATTGTTTTAACTTCATATGCACAACCTTTAACATTGAATGCATCAATCCTACCATACTTATAAAAAAAAAATTATTTCATCAAGTCATACTAATTCAATCTTTTGTGAGATCTCCTCATAATACTAATGTAATTAACATTCTACCAGCTTACTCATTTAGCTATAGTGATGAGTTAATTTTGGGGACTTGGTTCCTTTACCCAAATATTTTCTATATTCAAACATTATTTTCTTACATGTAGAGTCGTCCATCAAGAAGAAGTACTCAATAGATACAAGCTGCACTACTTTTCCCTTTATCCTAAATCACACCTCAAGAAAAAGATATTTTTTTAATTCACTCCTCAAGCCATGCATACTAGACAAGGTTCATTACATAAATATCCAATCCATATTAAGTAAAATTCAAACAAACGTTTTACACAAATCAGTACATTCCATTAATTACGATGGAAAATATTTATTATTTCAATATAATGAGGCATGAAAATATGAATATATCATAAACAACATCCAGTTTGTGCATGGGATAATTCATTTATTCAATCACTATGTTTTGCATCCATTACACATTAAGAATCACAAAAGAAACTCAAGACCATATAATATAAAATCAATATTTATTTACAACAAGGAGATATAATATAAGGAAGGAATACACATGGGGCTATGTTATTTTCTCATGTATCATATTTATTGACCATATGATTAAATCTTACATGACTCTATAGAGGGCTTCTCTCTATTAGTCCATATATGCATTACACTTCATAATGACAAGGTATCATTAGCATTAAATTTTCATAATTTAGTTGCTTCTTCTTTGTAGGCTTGAAACACGCCTTAAGTAGCAGAGTCATTCTTTCATGTTCCAAGGGTTCACTTCCTTTTAATATGATAAGGATAGAATTTAGATATATGCAACAGGTTACTAATTAAGGTTATGAGAAGTTGATAGTTCATAATTTTCTAATCCTAGTAATTTCCCATGATATTTAATAATGTCTTATAAAGAAACTAACACTAGTTATGACATAGTCATGTATTACTGGAGAGTAATTCATATACCTTCATTATCTAAACTATTCAATTATTTGATGTGAATTAATGAAACTCAATTTTCAAGTCCCAATGTAGTTCACCATTGTTATTTTTTATATTCATATATCCAAATTAGTAACTCCAAATTTATTTAAATAAACACTCTTACAAACGTATTGAGTTACTTACACTCACCTGCACCTAGACAATGTCGTAGTGTTGCAACCTAGTGAACTGATACTAGTTGTGATGCCAACATTTTGAGTAAGAAAAATACAGAAAAATTATTTTTTATTTCTCACTGCTATTTAAACTCACATTCTATGTAGGTATTTTGTGTAGAGGCACAAAGAAATAGTTAGCGTCCCCTTCTTTTTCCTCTGAAGTTCCTAATAACAATACATATCTATCAAATTTTATATAATGCTAGTGTTCTATATATTTATTTCACTAGAATTTACTCGACTCACACATTAGTCTCCCTTATGAGCATTTGGTTAGCTATAATTATATTAACTTTTTACATTTTATTTTTATTATGCCATTATCTTCTCATTAGGTGGATGTAAGGAAATGGTGCTATGAAAATATTAAAAATGATAGGAGTTCTAATAGGATTTTTTATACCAATGTTTCTATTAATTTAAACACATGCATACATGAAACCTCAATAATCAAAAATATTTAAATAGATCTTAAACGAACTATTGATACCATACTAAAGAACTATGGGTATTAGGTAAATACATATAAAGCATACAAATTGTCCCATTCATAAGGGGAATTAGTGAGTATTTTCTTCGAGTAGTAGAAGCTATGGTGACTTTGTGCCACCATTACTCCTATGTCAATCATCCTACGCAAGGAACTTTGTTTCTGCTACTACCCCTTCACATACTCACTTATCAACAACTCATGGGATAACACACAATAGGGTGATACACAAACAAACACAGAGATGGTATGGTTCTCCCATACGTTATGCTAAACACATCCTCCATGGATGGGTCCCCACCCTTCCACATACCATGGATACACAATGTTGATCATTAGTTTAGGAAGGCGAGCAAAATACCATAGGAGAAATATCGAGCACAATAGATGGAGCTATCAAAACAAGGACTATGCTCATGTTGTAAGTCACTTTCTTCAATTCTTGGACCTAGGATTAGGGTTTATGAAAACTCATCCAATAAATGTTTATCCACATCAACATACTCATACTCACTATCAGAAGCATTAGGACTTCTATTACCATTATGAATAACATTTTCACCCATTTCTTCATCAAAGTCTAGAGAAATAGGAGCAAGAACAAGAATAGCAGTAAAACCATCACATGTTTTATGGAACTTATGATTTGGAGATGTTGGTTGAACATATTTCTTAAGAGAAAAAAGAATCGTGTCAATTGTTGGAATCTAAGGAGATTGAGTATTTTGAGGGATAAATTCATGAGCTCAAACATGATGTCTTCATCGAAATTCTCTTGCACAATGATTATGTCGAGTCTTAGTGGAAGGCTAAGAAGAAGGAGGAACACTTGAAAAAGTAGGAATACTCTTCTCCTTGATAGTTTAAGGTTGAGGTTGAGGTCTTTTTTGTTGAACAATAGAAGAAGCAGGCCTGTTCTCTTAATAAGAGGAAGGAGGTGGAACTGTGCCATAGAAAGGAGGAATATTATGTGTATAAAGGAGACCATGTCCATCATAAGGAGGAGTTATAGGTCTAAACTTAGGAATAACATTGGTGTTCTCCTTAAGAGAAGGTAAAGTCACATCCATAGGTATAGGTGGACAATTTCCTGTTGGAAGGAGATTAATTCTATTTGAGAGAGGAAGAAGCTCATCTTTAACAATAATAGGAATGTCAAGTGTTGGAGATATAGGATGACTTAAGGATAAGACCATATCATTCTTTCAATTTTGATAAGATTCAAAAAGAGCACCACTCCTTTATGGAAGAGATTGAAATTGTTTAGCCAAAAGAGATCAATATGAACACCAAAGCTTCTTTTGGATGGACGAAATAAACTATAGTTCACAGTTATTATTTTTCCATTATGAGGGAATTTAAGACACTTGTGGATTAGAGAAGCAATAGCCTTCATGGAAGATAGCCAAGGATAGCCCAACTTCACATGGAATTTCTTAGAAGAAGGTATGATAACAAAGACAAAATCCATGGACTTAGTATGAACCTCAATAGGAAGGGTGATAGAGCCAATGGTAGGACAAACAAAGCCATCTAATAACTTCACAATCATGTTAGAAGCATCATATATTGGCTTATGCAATCGTAAAGTGAAAAGATACTCTCCAGTTATGATGTTAACCATGCAAGAGGGATCAATAAGGGCATCATGGTAAGGGATATCCTTAACCTTCACAAATATGTATAAAGGGCCATCGGTTTCTCTAATGGTATCACTAGGGTCAAATTTAATACAAGGATCCTTAGGTGTATCTTGTGTTTCTACCATATTAACAAAGTTTGGATCCATAGAGGTGAATTCTTCAGAAGTGAGAGAATGAGGGACAATCTTAATAACGTTAGAGGTATGAGATGCCAAGGGATCAGTGAAAATATTAAGATTTTGATTAGGAGAAGAAACTAATTTATTCTCCTTATCATTCACACCTACCACATATATAGTATTATTATCAATCAAGTCTTGAACCTTATTTTTCAATGCAAAATATTTCTTAGTATCATGGCCAGGTTGATGATGAAATTGGCAAAAGGAATTGTTCTCAAAATAAGGACATGCAAGTTTGGAAGGATCAATTTGTTTTATAGGAGGAAGTTTAATAACATTTATGTGCAATAAATGAGACATAATAATATACAAATATTCATTCAAAGGAGTAAATTTCCTTTCTCGTTGGAAAAATTTAGAAATAGAGGGCACACCTGTAATAGCATTCACATGGTTACTGTTGATTGGATCATTGAACTTGATGAATCTTTTTGTTGGTTTGAAATTTGAAAATGGTTGTTGAACACTCTCCCCCTTATCACTCAGAGCCATAGGAGTATATTTCTCCATTTGACTCACAACTAGTTAATAATTGTGGATTGTTGTGCACAATTATGGAAAGGAAGTAAACTCGGACAAAAGAATCTTTTCCACGATAACCTTTTTGTAAATTAGAAATGATTTTTTTTTAATATCATTATTAGGTACATTTAAAGAAATTTGAGCACATGTATGCTTATATCTACCAATAAAATCAGTCACTTCTTCCTTAACACCTTGTTTACAATGCATTAAATCATTCAAAGTGATTTCAGGACCAATGTTGTTCTAAAATTGTTGGATGAAAGCATTTGCTAGTTGTTGAAACGAAGTGATGGAATAATAAGGCAAAGAGGAATACCATTGTAAAGCCTTATCTCTTAGTGTTGTTGGCATTACAGTAATAAAGATTGTTCGCATTTCAATATCAGGAGATTGTTGATATTGAGTAAGGATATTGAGAAGGTTGTTGAAGATTATTGATATAACTGAAGAAGGATGATAGCTATCTTTATAACATTATTTTATCATTGATGTCAAGAAATTGATTATCTGATTTAGTATGATGTTGCCATATCTTGAGAAGATTGATTAGAAGAGAATTAAGATGTCAATAAAAGACACAGAAAGAATGTGATGAATAAGAGGACGAATAAGTTATTCAATGGGAAACTACTACTGAGTTAGACAATGATGAGATCATGATGTTTAGATTGTTTTGATATCCTACATATGTTGTTGATTGTAAGGTTAATACTATACTATGTCACCGAGCAAAGAACCTAGTCGGTAAACCCCAAGGAACCTAGTCGGTAAACCCTAAGGTTATTGATATCAGTTAATGAAGGCGAAATGTCTACCAAGTAAAGTTTACTATTTACTGAGTTGCAACCGAGTTATGATAGTGCGCATTGGATGGATAAAAGCATTATTTAATGAAGGACAATGATTAGCTGGAGATGTATAAATAATTGGTATGCCATGGATGAAGTTTGTTAAGGATCTATGGCAAAGGAAAATTGGCAGGAAGATCTACAAGCAAATTGAACTGCAATAACCTTATGCAAGTTCCAAGAAGGGAATGCAAGTCACTAGGTAAGGTAAAAAAATTTCAGATTGGACAGATACATTGAACTTGGTCAAGTTTGAAGATCTGATGGCTAAGATTGATCATGGGAAATGTGATCAAGGAGATTTAGCGGTTAGCAATTGTTTATAAATAAGAAATTGTTAATAAACAATGTATGCGGGCAAGTGTAAGCATAGGACTACTACATAGTGATTACCGAGCACAGAAGCTTGAAGACTTGTTTGAATAACAGAGTAGAGAGCCCAACAGAGGGACAAGATAAGTCCTATGACTAGATTGTTTTGAGCAAATAAGAATCTGCTTTAGCATTTTAGATGTGAAGTTGCAGATAGATTTTTATTACTGTTATTTTGTAAGTGACAGAAAATATCTTAACCAAGTGTACTTAACAGTCTTATTTGTAAACCCTCTAGCAAGGTAACATTCTAAATGAGTGTTTGAAATCATTTGACAAGGTCACTTCCAACAAAGTGAAGATCCTAATAGATCTGAGGGAAATCCCTTAACCGGGCCACATCTAGCAATGTGTTTGTAATCTTTAATAGGATTTGCTTTTAATCGAGCATACTCTAGAAGAGCATATTTCTTAGTGGATTTGGGTTTCCATGTTAAATCTGGTGTTATGAGTGTTATTATGATTATGTGTTCATAAGTTTGCATGTTTACCATTTTTTGGCTAAGTTGCTGAAGTATAAGTTATTGAGGTTGAATCTGTTGATTTTATGGAAGCTTAAGTTTGTATGATTCAACCCCCCTCTCATCTTGTTAGCTATTGGCATCTGTACTTTACATTTAGTATCAGAACTAATAATTGGTATCAAAGCTTTGGACTCCAGAAGAAAAAGTTTAAAGGTACTTGAGGCAAAGATCCAAAGATGTATAAAAGGGATGCACAGAAGCTGAACAAGTCAAGTTTCTCCACATGACAGAAAAGGATGAAGCTGCATTTATCAGGAATTGGAGAATATGCAACATATTATCTGGAGAACGATTGCAATGCACAAAGCACCAACCCTCTGACCTTGGAAGAGATTAAGGCAAAGCAAGAACATATTCAAGCTATGATTGAAATAACATCAGCATTGACTGACTCAGAGTTTAATGATCTAGAAGGTTGTAATGATGCAAAAGGAATGTGGACTAAGCTCATATCTGTGTATGGAGGTGATGAACATGTTCAAAGAGAAAAAGTAGATAGTCTAAGAGGACAACTTGAATCCATGAGGATGAATGAAGGTGAGAACATAACCCAATATAGTACAAGACTAAAGGAGATTGTCAATCAAATTAAAGGAGCAGGTGGAACTATTGAAGAAAAGGATATAACAAGTAAGTTGTTGAGAACCCTTCTACCAGCTTATGCTATTCGAGTCTCTGCAATCAATGAATTGAGGTCTATACCTAACATGCCAGTTTCTTTGGATGCTACTATTGGTAAGCTACATGCATTTGAGTTAAGTAATTTTGATAACAGTGGGTCTTCGATAAGTAGAGTAGAATCTACATTCAGTTCTTTTCATATTGGTGAATCTGATGATTACAATGATAGAATGAGTAAATACTCTGAAGGGGATCACAATAGAGAAAGTGAAAGATTTCGCAAGAACATGCAAAAAGTGCACAAACTATATGAGGAAATTAAGAAGCAAGAAGAATTTGAAGCATTATTAGCCAGAAGGTTACCGAGAGGAAAAGGTAAGTATAAAGGAAAGCTACCTTTAAAATGTTTCAGTTGTGATAAAATAGGACATATGGCTTCTAACTTCCCTAACAAATAATCTAGTGGAAAGAGAGAATACTGAGATAACAGGCAAAAAGATAACTAATACAGAGGACACTGAGACTTCAGAAGGAGAGATAGAAAGACATGTCTAGTAGCAGATGAGGAATCCAACGATGACAAATCTGATGAAACTGATACTGAGGAAGTTGTTTATGTGGCTATTAAAGATGGATCTGATGAAGAAAGGTGTGAAGAAAAATCCCTAATATCTCACATAAATAATAATGATTCTTGGATCATAGATAGTGGTTGCTCACATCATATGACAGCTGATAAACACAAGTTTGTTAAATTAGAAGACTATGATGGAGGCTATGTAAGATTTGGTAATGATGCACCATGTCTGGTGAAAGGTAAAGGATCTATAACACTTCTTGACAATGCTAAATGTGATGATGTATACTGGGTTGAAGGTTTGAAATACAATTTGTTGAGTGTAGCACAACTAAACAATACAGGATACCGAATAGAATTTCAGAAAGGAATTGTCAAAGTTCATGACAAGCATGGAAAGTTAGCTGCTACCAGGACACAAACAAAAGGTAATACATTTCATCTTGGCTCAACTCGGAACAAGTGTCTTTATGAAAGATAGATGATACCTTGTTATGGCATAAAAGGTTTTGTCATGTAAATTTTGATAATTTGATCAGAATAAGTAAGAAGCACCGAGTAAGAGGTCTACCGAGTCTTCAAAAACTTGAGAATGCTATGTACTGAGGATGTCAGATGGGTAAGATGACAAGATCAAGCTTTACAAGTAAGTCCTACACCTCTAAAGGAATTTTAGATCTAGTACACACTGATCTTTGTGGTCCTATGAAAGTTCAAAGTTATTATGGTGATAAATATTTCATATTATCTATGGATGATTACTCAAGGATGATGTCAATCATGTTTTTAAAAGAAAAAACAGAAGATTTTCAAATGTTTAAATGGTACAAGGAAAGAGTTGAAAATGAAATAGGAAGACAACTAAAATATCTTAGGTCTGATAGAGGAGGAGAATTCACTTCTGATGAATTTAACTTATTCTACAATGATCAATGTATAAAGAGGCAAGTATCTGCACTGAGAACACCTCAGCAAAATGGGATAGCTGAGAGAAGAAACAGATCAATTGTGGATTGTGCAAGAACCCTGATGATAGAAAAGAGGGTACCTCAAACATTTTGGAGAGAAGCAATTAGCAGTGCAGTCTACACCCTGAACCAAGTTCAACTGAAGAAAAGAACTATGAAGACACTATATGAGATCTAGTATGATAGGAAACCTAATGTAAGTTACTTTAAAATCTTTGGAAGTAGATGCTATGTTCACAAAGATGACAGAAATAGAAAGTTTGATCTGAAAAGTGAAGAAGGAACATTTCTTGGTTATTCTTCTAGAAGTAAAGCATTTAAATGTCTGATCAAATCATCTAACAAAATAGTGGAAAGTGCAAATGTGAAAATTGATGAATTTGCAGAAAGAAATGATGAAGGGAATTCCAAAGAACCAAAAGATTATGAAGAATTTGTTTATGTTCAATCGAGAAGTCCTACCGAGAAAGCTGCTGAAGTAAATGAAGATAATGTCCAGTTACCAAGTGATGAAGAAGATCATACAGAACGTACTGAGCCTATATTAGCCAAATATGTCAGAAGATATCATGCATCAAGTCAGATTATAGGAGATAAAGATGATCTAGTGATAACAAGAAACAAACTGAGACAGAACACATGTCTGATTTCTGAATTTGAATCGAGAATATTGAAAGAGGCATTTAACAGTGAAGATTGGGTAAATGCTATGATAGAAGAGATTGATCAAATCAAGAAGAATGACACATGGACACTGATCCCAAGACCAAAGGACAAAAATGTAATCAATACTAAGTGGATTTTTGGAAACAAGCTAAATGAAAAAGGTGAGGTCATTCGCAACAAAGAAAGACTAGTTTGCAAAGGTTATGCTCAAGAAGAAGGAATAGATTATGGTGAGACTTTTGTACCTATGGCTAGAATTGAGGGAGTAAGAACATTGTTGGCATATGCTACTTTCAAAAATGTCAAGGTATATCGAATGGATGTTAAATCTGCATTTTTGAATGGTATACTAGAAGAAGAAGTTTTCAATGAACAACTTGAAGGATTTGTTGAAGACGGGAGTAAAGATCAAGTATGCAAACTAAACAAAGCCTTATATAGTCTGAAACAAGCACCTAGAGCATGGTATGAGAGACTGCACTCTTATTTAATCAAGATTGGTTTTATAAGGACAAGTGAAAACAACAATATGTACATGAAGAAAGATGAGGACAATGGAATATTGATCTCAGCCATATTTGTTGATGACATTATATTTTGTGGTAATGACTCCTTATGCAAGAACTTTGGAAATGAAATGTGCAAATAATTTGAGATGTCACTAATCGGTGAGATAAAGTATTTTATAGGTTTACAGATACTACAAATGAAAGATGAGATTTTCATTACTCAATCCAAGTACATAAAGGAAATCTTGAAGAAATTTGGAATGGAGGATTCTAAACCAATAAGTATTCATATGACTACTAACTATAAATTATCAAAGAATGATGAATCTGCATCTATTGATGAGACACTTTACCGATCTATGATTGGAAAATTGTAATATGTTATGCATAGTAGACCGGATATAGCACATGCAGTAGGTATTGTAGCAAGATTCTCTACAGATCCCAAGGAAACCCATATGACAGTAATCAAGAGAATTTTCAGATACTTGAGAGGCACTGAAGATTATGGCTTAGTATATGAAAAGAGGAATAATTTTGATTTAAAAGTTTATACTGATGCTGATTGGGCAGGCAACATAGATGATAGAAAAAGCACAAGTTGTTAAGCTTTCTTTTTGGAAGAAAGACTAGTAAGATGGCTTAGCAAGAAACAAGGATGTATTTCTCAGTCTACAACAGAAGCTGAATATGTTGTTGCAGCATTGAATTGTACCAATATAGCATGGATCAAAAAATTGTTGGAAGGTATAAATGAGAAAGTTATCGAGCCAGTAACTATATTTTGTGATAATAGTAGTACCATTAACATTTAAAAGAATCCAATAATGCACTCTAAGACAAAGCATATATCTATAAAGTATCACTATCTCAGAGAAGAAGTTCAAGAGAATAAAGTTGTGCTGGAATATATCAGTTCAAAAGAGAAATTAGTAGACATCTTCACAAAGCCACTGGCAAGGGACACTTTTGAGTATCTTAGAAGCAAGTTAGGAGTCCTACCCCTATCTTCTACTCACTGACCGAGTTGCACAAATTTGATGAATCTACAGAATATTATGTGTGCATTGATGCTGATTTACACACTTTAGCAGGTTCTCCAAAGGTGTGCAGGAAATAGTGAATAGAGACAAGTTGATCTGACCAAGTCTGAGATGTTACACAGCAAGGAAAATCACTTCACAAAGGAAGAAATCATGATTTAGTTCTTTTACTCTTGGCATTGTTGTCAAAGGGGGAGAAGACTATAAATGGTTAGAAGACTAAATGGTTGACTGAATGGTAAAGCCTTGAATGATGGAAATAACAGAAGACTAATGACAGGGGGAGATTACTGTAACATGAAAAAGACTAAAAGCAAGTCAACAGCTCAGAAGCCTAATGAAAAATGGAGAAGACTTAAGAAGACAACAAATCAAGGATAATAGGAGAATTCTAACAACAATATGAATCTGAATCAATTCAAATATCTTCTTGGTATTACCATTTAATTGTTGGTTTTGCCATCAATGCCAAAGGGGGAGATTGTTGGCATTACAGTAAGAAATATTGTTGGCATTTTAATATTAAGAGATTGTTGATATTGAATAAGGATATTGAGAAGGTTGTTGAAGATTATTGATATAACTGAATAAGGATGATAACTATCTTTATAACATTATTTTGTCATTGATGTCAAGAAATTGATTATCTAATTCAGTATGATGCTACCATATCTTGAGAAGATTGATTACAAGAGAATTAAGATGTTGGTAAAAGACACAGAAAGAATGTGATGAATAAGAGGAGGAATAAGTTATTCAATGGGCAGCTATTATTGAGTTAGACAATGATGAGATCATGATGTTTAGATTGTTTTGATATCCTACATATGTTGTTGATTGTAAGGTTAATACTATACTATATCACCGAGCAAAGAACCTAGTTGGTAAACCCCAAGGAACCTAGTCGGTAAACCCTAAGGTTATTGATATCGGTTAATGAAGGCGAAATGTCTACCGAGTAAAGTTTAGTATTTACCAAGTTGCAACCGAGTTATGATAGTGCGCATTGGATGGCTAAAAGTATTATTTAATGAAAGACAATGATTAGCTGGAGATGTATAAATAATTGGTATGCCATGCATAAAGTTTGTTAAGGATCTATGGCAAAGGGAAATCGGTAGGAAGATCTATAGCATAGATTGAACTGCAATAACCTTATGCAAGTTCCAAGAAGGGAATGCAAGTCCCTAGGTAAGGTAAAACATTTCCAGATCGGAAGGATACATTGAACCTGATCAAGTTTGAATATCTGATGGCTAAGATTGATCATGGGAAATGTGATCAAGGAGATTTAGTGGTTAGCAATTGTTTATAAATAAGGAATTGTTAATAAACAATGTATACGGGCAAGTGTAAGCACAAGAATGCTACATAGTGATTATCGAGCATAGAAGCTTGAAGACCTATTTGAATAATAAAGTAGAGAGCCCAGTAGACAAGGTTTGAAATGTTTTGGCATGTGTAAGAGGATAACCTTTTCCATTTTAGAGTTCTAATTGAGGGATCTCCACATGTTTAGGTGGCACAACTTTAACAATGTCAAGAGAAAGTGGGCTCACAAAATCAAAGGTGGGCACACTGAACTTGGATTGACTCACGGAAGAAATTTTTTGTTGTAAAGAAAACATTCTTCTGGCAAGATTGTTGATTGTCATTTCGGTAGAAGAATTGATGTTAGACATAGGTGATTGAGAAGGTAGTGTGATGTTTTTGAAAGATGGCATGGAATGATAATAAGCTGGTGGGACATTATGATAAGTAGGAATTGGTGATAATTGGGTAGGAAAAGGGACACTTAAAGGAGTAATAAAGTTTTTGAAAGAATTACCCCCTTGTGTCACACTGATTGGTTGAGGAATAGTAGGAACACTCATAGCAGATATAGGTAAATATGGAGGGTTAAATGAAAAAGAGGGATTTCCCCCATGACCTATGGTTGTAGGAATGACATTTTGAGTTGAAGTAGTCATAATGTTAGATATGAAAGTAGGAGTAGTAGTCATAGGATTAGTCAAAGGAATAGAGGAATTGACTTGTGTTGAAGGTTTTAAGTAACCTAGGGTTTCAACATAACTCTTGATAGGAATGACATTAGAATCAGAAATATGTGGAATGCCACGCAAAATATCAATTCCATTCTTATCAGTTTGAAGCATGCATTTAAGACCTTCAATTAATGGAAGAGCTTCACTATTAGGATATTCTTGGGACATCCATTGTTGAAAGCTATCAAATTAATTGTAAAATGTAGAAAGTTTATCTAAAGAAACCCTAGCTAAAGCTTCTTCTTCGTCATGGGATCCATGAATAGGCACATGATTAGGATGGGAAGAATTAGCATGATCCCTATTAAAAAAGTCACTTGAATTAGGCTCCATCTCCTCGATAATTAAACCTTGGGAAGCCTTAATTATAACACTTTGTCTAACGGGGATAGGATAGGTAGGACTAATAGTGATAAAACTCATGCACTAGAGGGAAAGTTTGAAATTTGAATTGTAGAACAAAGCTTGCAAAATTGAGTAATGCAAAAATTAAGAAAATAATGATTACACAATTTGAACTTTGTGGGAGGAGGAAGATGACACAATTTCCAAAAATAAAAGGAAACTGGAATTTTTAAAATTAGGATCAAGGGAACACCACTTAATTTTATAATTAGAATTTTTAAAATCAGGGCAAACTATAATTATCCTCTTAATTTTAAACATTTTTCTTGAAATTTGAAATATTGAATTTTGAAGGTATTTTTTATTCTAGAGGGTTAAAAAATCAATAAAATCAGCCAATCTTCTGGATTTAGGCTAATAAATATAGTCATAACATTCTCCCAAAATTTTGGGAAAAAAAACAAGGACCATGGCAGGAACGCACATGGTCCAACCAACTTTTTTTGAAATTTTTAGGGATGAATATTATGATGATTTTAAAGCTAACCCCAAAAAATTGGTGAATTTTACGATCTTTAGATGGGCGAAATGAAGGCAGAAATGTGAAAATAGGACCCTATTATGGTTTTGAAGAAAAAGAATAATTGAAGTGCAATTTTGAAAAAGGTCAAACCTAATGGATAGGGACACCTTGGAAAATGTTTAGAAATATGAATTGAATGAAATTGATTTTAAATTCACACAAAATCCAATTAATTTTGAAAATTGGGGTTTAATGACCTAACCACTTAATTTTGAAAATTGAATTTTGTGAAAAAGGGGGAAAATTAAAATTTTGAATTGTGGGATTGAAGACAAATCTAAGAATAATCAGAAATCTGAAAATTAAATGAAAATCCAATTTTTGCACAAGTTCAATATGATTTTTGAAAATTAGGGTTTTAACAATTAACCTCTTAATTTTGTAAATTTTAATTGCAAATTGAACAAGACAATGAGGGAATCAAATTTGACAATCGATACAATTTTCAGATCTAAGATAGCCACAAGCAATTTTTACAAATCACAAGTTCAATGTTAAATTTAAAAACTAGGGTTTTGAATGATTTAACCACTGAGTTTGTAGAAAGTTGAAACTTGTAAATGAAAAATATGCAATTTTTTTCAAAGGAAAGCATGCAAGATGTCGGGTGTCATACCCAAACTTTTGGGCACAAACAGAATAATTTAAAAAAAAATAAAACTTAACCTAATAAAACTAAATTTGCTAAATAAAGCAATAACAAGGCTTGTCTTAACTAAGTTTTGAACTAATCTAAAAACTAAATTGATTTGGTGAAACTATTTTATATTTAAAAACAGAATGTTGTCCCTCCAAGGAGTTAATATTATTCCTTCAATGAATAAATAATTAACTCATTTAAACAAGGTTCAAAATTAAATTGACAACAGAAATAATTAATCTCTGAAGGCCTTTTCATTGCTAGGAAACAAATTAATGAGTCCTAACAATTAGATTAATAAACCTATTATGCAAAATTACCATTAATTAAAATGTGCCTAATAAATTCAAATTAAAGGGGCCATCATGACTTATAAAAATCACTATAACTCCCTAAAGGTCAATCTCCAAAGAGTTTAAATTTAATGCATCATATAAAAATATGAACGTAAATCTATTAATCTAAAATTAGATATTATTTGTCCATATATATATATATATACAATAATGCATACATATATATATATATATATATCTATATGTAAATGTATATATATATATATACAATAATGCATACATACATATATATATATATATATATATATATACATATATATATATATATACATATATATATATATATATATCTATAGGTATATATATATATATATATATATACATATACATTTACATATAGATATATATATATATGTATGCATTATTGTATGTATATATATATATATATATATATAAGAAGGATGAAGGTTACTTTATTAAAACAAAAAAAACTAACATATATTATTAAGTTGCATGGGGAAAACCGTATTCAAAATTTGAATGGGTATTCCCCCCCTTTTCATTTCTATTTCTTTTTTTTTAAAACAAGAATCCAAAACCTCCATGCTAACCCTAATTTTTTTTGAATTCTAAACAACACATATTTTTTTTTTATTTAACTATTTGTATTTTGCCCTAACCCAAAAATTGGGTTAGGGCTTGTGTGTGTGTGTTTTCTTTTGTACAGGGGCAAGAGAGGCGGCAGCCATGGGAGCCATGAAGGGCGAAGTTTCTTTCACGGGGCCGCAAGAATTGCAGCGGCATGCATAATGCATAGGGGGGCCGGGAGTGAATAGTTGTGCGGGGTACGCAGGGCCGTCGATAGTGACATCCCTGCGGGACGCGGCCCGCAGTGGCGGCCTGCAGCGGCCCCACGGCCCGCAACGGTGCCGCGGGCGCCCTTGTGAGCCCCGCCCCATAGCGGTGCCTTGGCGCCTATGTGGGTCGTGACTCATAGGGAGCCCCGAGCCACCTAGCCGTCCGCAGGGAGCCGAGGGGTTAAGCACAGACCCCCCCCATTGGGTGATATCTTTTTTTAATTTATTTATTTATTTTTGTTATTTAAATTTTTTTTTTTAAATAATAAAATCAACTTATATATATATATATACATACATTTATATACAAATATAGGTATATATTTTTATAATAACACACTTTAAGAAAAACTATAAGTTTCCTTTCTGATTAATCTTTTTATACATGCAGAAATTAATAATTTCATTTACAACATGATAATGGGTAATATATTCATTTCTAATAGGATGAATATGTGAGTTTTATATTTTTCCTTATTATTTTTTTTTATGTCATAAGCATTCTGTAAACTCATATTTAAAATACACACCAACAGCAAGCTCTATTTTATATATTTTTCTTTTGCAAATCTTAGATGCTAACTTTAGAAATGTATCACTAATTAGATTCATTTTCCTGCAATTAATTAAATGACAGAAAGTAATAAACTATAACAACAACTATATTAGCCTTGGAAACATTAAAAAGAACAACTTAAAGTTAAATATATTAAAACCTATTTCACTAAATTTGTATTTGTATTTAACATTAAAGGCCTATGTGCATGCTTTTCCCATTTTCCATAAGTTTACTTACATGAAGAAATAAATGAACTTATATTTTTCTATATGACAAGATCATCAAAAATATCATTTTAGTAACTATAGGGACTTGATAAAGTAATACACATTTCATTTTGCAAAGGTAAATTAATAGAATGAAGCATTTATTTAAAGCATATTTAGTATACAATGTAGATAACAAATACAAAGGGGTTTGAAAACCCTACTAGTTTCTCCTTTCCTTTGAAAGAGAACTTTAAATAAGATACATGCATTTATTTACTTTTGGAAAAAAAATACATCATTTGGCTATCCTTTACAAAGCTACAATAATAAGTACAACTCTCTTTTTTTAAAAATCTTTTCTGCAACTTAAGTAAAAACCAGCAACTAATTTCTTTCTTTTTCCTTCCCATCCCAAGCAACCTGCAAATAGAACAAAAGGCTTGACCATGGAGTGCTCATCTCCTAGCCTAGGCTTACTAGAAACCACCCCCAAGCTTGGAGAACCAAGGACTAGACGGGTTACACACAAACATTCACAACGAACAAAGGGGTAAACACTCAACCACAATTTTCCCAACCAAGGCTACACTTCACCACAACTTGTGATGATTTTTCCATTGGTGGAAGTGGACCAAATACCATTGGGGAGATTGCAAGAATGGAACATCTGAAGCCACCTCATGGCAACCAAATATAACAAGAAATACATTCCCAAATCCTTATGCCCCCCAAAGGCATATAAGCCATATCTTCTCCCATTATGACCCCCAAATGCATACACAAGGCTATGCAGCAAGGGTCACAAAGAACACCCTTGAGATCACTCTCCATAAAGGAGAGCCTCTCACCCAAGGCTGTCATACTTCTTCCACCCCAAGACCATCCTACTCTCCCAAGAGTAGAAGGTCTTGGACACTCCCAATACAAGAAAGCATAAAAAGAAACAAAGGGAAGAAATTACATTTTCTTCTACAAAGCAAAATACATATACACAATTCTTTCCATACAAGCATTTCTCCAAACAAACATATACAACATAACAAAAGGGAGTAAGAAACAACCTTAATCTTCCCAAAGGTTTGATAGATTTAGTTGGGGATGAGCAGCCCAAATCCACACAATCTCTTCACCAACACTTCACCAAAAATTCTATCCTACAACTATTCTTCAAAAATTGCATAATCTCCAACAATGGAGAGTGGGTGATTAACTCACTAAGTGCCTAATCCTTGCCTAAGAAGGCCTCTCTCACTCTTCCCAACCCCTTGGGTAAAGTGAGAGTTCCCATTGGTTGGTCTTCCCAACCTCTTACATGTTGCTAAAACTAGAAAGAGAAAAGGTAAGAGAGGATGGGGAAGAGAGTCTGACACCAAAAGGGAAGGTTGTCTATCCTAGGAGGAGCCTTCTAAGTTGAATTTTCGCTCACCTTGGGAAAACCACTATTTGAGGTGACTGAACAGTCACATGGGAGTAGTCACATGTTTAAAAATACCCCTAACCTATAGGTATACCCTTTGGACCTTTGGAAAAGCCCTAAAACTGACCCTAGGAGTCCATTTGACCCCTTAGAAACCCAACTGAAGTTAACCTACGGGTCAAACCTGAGTTGACCACTCCCAAGATTCCCTACCCAAGGCAAATTTGGGGCCACACTCAAATGTTTGAAATAGCTTTGGTAGAAACAAAACTCCCTCCAAGAGACAAGTCAAAATCAATGACACTAATCAGCACATGCGTCAAGTGACACAATAAAATACATTATAAAAATCACACGTGGAATTTGTCTCTTGTAGGATTACACAAATTAATAAAATCAATATAACACACATGCATCATTTACTTTCACAAATAAAATACAATACAAATGGAGTGTTGTCTCTCCAAGTAGTCAACCCCTGGCTTAACAAACATACATAGGTCTAGGTTTGGTTCTCCCTATTATTTCCATTGTCACATGGATAATTTTCCTGTGCATCTCAATTAACACATTAGTCATTCCAAATAACCACAACTATATTATTAAACACATGAATTCCAATACGTGCATCAAACACTCATACAATTGACAGTAATAAATCAATATCTCATATATTCCAATTGATTCCACATAAGCAATTATCATAATCCTCAAAATTGATCCATTCATATTATAAGCATCCTATTTCTATCATCAAAATGAAGTTTTGCAAATCCAATAATGACATACGTCATTTCAAAGTAATTCTATTCTAGCAATATATAGAGTTTCATATTCATAATGCATAAAAATGAAGCATCAATATACGTCAATGTTATCCAAATCATGCAATCATATAAGTTCTAAATCCATAATGCATAAAAATAAGCATCCATAATAGTCTCAATACGAAAATAATAGAAATGTCAGGATGAGTCGGGGTAGTGCCTCACACCCTCCCCCTCTAGGCATGAACTTCCTCCTAGAGTTCACCAAAAAGGTGGGGGTACTGTGATCTCATACGTGCTGCATCCTCCCATGAAGTTGTAACCTCATCATACCAATCCCACTCGACCTTAATGTGGTCCATCTCTTGACCTCGAAGGGCCAATGTCCAGCGTGCCAAAATGTAAATGGGCTCCAAAGCTAGTTTCCCGTCTGACTCCACTTGCAAGGCATCCCAATCTAGAATATGAGACTCATCATATATATATTTCTGCAAAACTGAAACATGAAACACATCGTGGATTCGCGACAGGCTAGGTGGCAATGCTAAATGATAGGCAACTAGTCCTATCCTCTCAAGGATCTCAAATGGTCCTATAAATCGATGTGCGAGCTTAGAACCCTTTCCATAATAAATTGGAATCTTATGTGGTCGCACTCTCAAGAAGACTCTGTCTCCAACCAAGTAGGTATGATCTATCCTCTTCGCATCTGCATACTTCTTATGTCTATCCTGTGCCTCTCTAAGATGCTACCTAATCAAATTCACCTGCTGCTCCATATCCTGAACTATCTCAGGACCAATAGAAACTCTGTTCTCTATGCGGTCCCAAATCAACAGTGTCCTACAAGGTCTGCCATATAGTGCCTGATAGGGTGGCATCCCCAAAGATGTGTGATGCCCATTGTTATAGGAAAACTCCAATAAGGGAAGGTACTCTTCCCATCTGGTGTGGTGATCCATGACGTACATGTGAAGCATATCCTCTAACACCTGATTAACCCTCTCTATCTGACCATCCATTTTTGGATGATAGGTTGTACTAAAATTGAGCTTAGTACCCATAGCTGCCTGTAATGCCTTCCAAAAGGAAGAAGTGAAGAGGGAATCCCTATCAGAAATGATCTTGCGTGGAATGCCATGAAGTCTAACAATGTCTCGCAAGAACACCTGTGCTACTGTTAGTGCTGTGAAGGTGGTATGAACTGGTGAAAAGTAGGCCACTTTGGTCAACTTGTCAACCGTCACCAAGATGGCATCATGGCGATGAGATGACATAGGGAGACCAATGATGAAATACATGGATATAGTATCCCACTTCCACTCTAGTATAGCATGAGATTGGAGCAACCCACCTGGATGGTGGTGGTCCACCTTGACTCTCTGACACTCGAGAGGCATCGGGCTACCAACTCAGCAATAAGTAACACATTTTTGGCCAATGGTATAACTGCCTCAAGTCTGCATGCATCTTCTTAACTCCGGGATGTGCTACATAAGGAGCTCTACGAACCTCTGTGATAATGAACTCTCATAATCCCCTGAAAGAAGGTACATAGATGTGCCCTCTATGGTGTAATAATCCATCGGACTCTAAGGAATAATCCACATATTTCCCTTCTAAAGTTTCCTGAGATCGTATAGCTTGGCAAACCTCTAAATACCATCCATCCTCTGGCAACTGCTGCATTATCTGATCTCTCAAATCTGTGCCCATAGCTATGGTGTATACCTCATGACATCTCCTACTCAAAGCATCTACAACTACGTTTTCTTTCCCTTTGATGTAGTGAACGTAAAAATCATACTCGCACAAGAATTCCATCCATTTCCTCTGACGTGCATTAAGATTCAGCTGAGTGAATATGTACTGAAGGCTCTGATGGTTTGAGTGTAACTCAAAATGATGACCCAAAAGGAAATGTCTCCACCTCACAAGTGCATGCACTACTGCTACAAGCTCAAGGTCATGAGTTGATAACTCAATGATGAACCACTAGTACCAAAACAGTACTGAGAGGGGGGGTGAATCAGTACAAACACAAATACAGTCCAAAATTGGTTTGACAGCAAATACTCCAAAAGACTGACAAACAGGGATACCGGTAAAACAGAGTGCAACTGGTAACATCCAGTATAGCTTAATCAGTCATGAACTGGTCACTCAATAAGCTTTCCTCTTAGCTCAATACTACAGTATCATTATATTCTCATGCATAAACAAGTAAACTTAGCCATCAGATCTTCACAATAGTGAGTTCAATATGTTTTATAGATAGGAATAAAACATAGAACCTTCATGTGCTTAATAGGAAAAACAAAGCATCACAAGATAGAAGCATTTCACATGACACACATATTTTTCATGTGGAAACCCAACTGGGAAAAACCATGGCGGGGATGAATACCCACAAGCTGCCTTTTGAACTCTTTAGAAGTCCGCTTTGTTAGGAGCCTTGTCCGATTAAGGACATTACAATAGGTTCTGGTAGGAACCAATCTTGTTAGGGATCACCCAGTTAAGGGTTAAACTTGGTAGGGTCACCTTGTTAGAGGATTTCAAGAACTCAATAGTTGAAAGGATCTCCTAAGCTTCTCTAGCTTCTCAGAACTCATTAGCCTTGAGTTACCCAGTTAAGGGATTTGAAACAAGCTAGTTAAGACCACCCGATTTAAGGGATTTTGAATCAAGCCAGTTAAGGCTACCTTATTAGGGGATTTTAAAACTGTTGAAGTGGTTAGAGATCAACAAAAATTACAATGATTTGTTAATAGCACTCAATGCTAATGCAGATCCATTTTGGCTCCTCTTCACCTTCTGCACATTCACTTTGCAGGTATCTCTTCTCTCCTTTGGTCTGGCAAGAATCACGTATCACTTCCCTTGGATACACACTTCACAACTTTTGCCAACAACCTCAGAAAGAAACCCAACATCGACCTTATAGGAAACATATAGGTTGGTAGTGAAAAACCTAAACCCTAAACCTGTTAGGTTAAGCAGTTCAAATGGTTCGATCCTGACCATTGAAATATACTGCATTAAATGCAACAATCTTGAATCGATCTCAAGACATTCTCCATCATCCATTATCCACCATTTTCATGGCGGCTGATAACCCATCACGCGTTATCACCGTTTGATAGACTTCGTACATTTTCGAGGTAGATAGGAATAGTCATCTTCATGCAAGAACCTTCACGCACATAGAGCTTATGTGGCAACATGATCTATCCTCCATCATACTGCTAACTTATCACACAAAGATCACCAATTGAGTCACACAGACTTGAGGTATTACAACCAGAAACCCCGAAGTGGAAGCTACCTACTAATTGGTAGTCATACAATGCTTCCATGTGCTGGTTCCCATAACTACATACTGGTTAACCTTGAACAAATATGCCACTTCACTTTGGCATATAAACTGGTTCATACATATGCCGGTTCCTCTCTCTCTTCACCTATCACATGTGGCGGTTCACACCATGTCTCATATTGACATCAATGACAACATACAATATCATTATGTCTTCATGCCGGTTTACATAATGCCATGTCGGTTCACATAACACCAACATGAGTAGGGTAGTTAGGCTCGTGAGTCTTAAGTTTTCTAGACTCAAAAGCTATAGCTCTACCATCCTACATAAGGACTACTCCTAAACCCTCTAGGGAAGCATCTGTGCAAACCATGAAGTCAGCTGAGGGATCTGGCACTACAAGGATAGGTGCATTAGTAAGTGCCTTCTTAAGTTCCTGAAAGGCCTTCTTGCACTTCTCCATCCACTCAAATTTTTTCCCTTTATGCTAAAGAGAAGTAATAGGATGAGCGATTCTAGAGAATCCCTCAACAAAACGTCGATAGTAACCTGCTAAGCCCATGAAGCTCCTGACCTCTGTCACACTGGTTGGCGCTGGCCAATCCATAATGGCTCTAATCATTGATGGGTCAACTGAGATCCCATCACCGGATATAACATGACCAAGGTACTTGACCTTTGTTCTAAAGAAAGCACACTTCAACAAACTGCCATACAACTGATTATCCCTCAAACACTGCAAAACCTGTCTCAGGTGCTCCTCATGCTCCTCCTCATTCCATGAATATATCAATATGTCATCGAGAAACACAATCACAAAATGGTCAAGGAATGTGTAGAATACTCCATTCATGAGACTCATGAAAATAGCTGGGGCATTCGTAAGACTGAATGGAACCACGGTGAACTCATAGTGGCCATATCTAGTGCGAAATGCAGTTTTGTGGATATCACTATCCACTATCCTCAACTGATGGTACCCTGACTTCAGATCAATTTTGGAAAATACTTTGGCACCTTGAAGTTGGCTGAATAAATCATCGATCCTGGGCAAAGGATATTGGTTCTTGATGGTTACTTTGTTCAACTGACGATAATTCATGCATAATCAGAGAGATCCATCCTTCTTCTTCATGAAGATGACTGGTGCACCCCAAGGGGATACACTAGGATGAATGTGGCCCTCTATAGGAGTTCCTCAAGCTACATCTTGAGCTCATTAAGCTCATTTGTGGTCATCCTATATGGTGCTCTCGAAACTGGCTCGACTGCTGGTACAAGGTCTATATGAAAATCAATCTCTCTACGGTGCGGCATACCAGGTAACTCTGAAGGAAATACATCTAAAAATCCTTTAAGGATAGGATGGTTGTCAATAGATGGTTCCTTTTCTTCTTCTTCATCTCTATCACTAATGGTGATGGCAAATAACTAGCATCCCTTTTGCATGCTCCGCTTAAGCTACATTATGGAGATCGTATGAAAAGACACGAGTCTCTAAATTCCAGTGATTACTATGGGAGAACCATGATCATCCTCACACTTGACCCTTTTCAGGTGACAATCCATCTTGTCTCTGTGGGCATAAAGCCAATCCATGCCAAGTATGATGCCATATGATCCGAGTGGTGTAACTCTAAGGTCTACTAAGGTGGTGGTATTACCAATTTGAAGCTGACATCCCATAACCTCTGATTCCACTGACACTCTAGCCCCTGAAGCTAATTCCACTTCCCAACTAACCTCTTGTCTAATTGCCACTAGCCCGCAATGCTCCACCACCAATGGAGATATAAAAGAGTCAGTAGCTCCTGAATCAAATACTATAGATACACTGCTACCTCTGATCATACCTACAACCTCAATAACCATGGCCTAATGCTCTGCCTGGCAGTTGTCAACTATTGCGAAGACCCTATGGGACTTGCCCATATCCCCAACTATCGGCTCTGATGCTGCCATCCTTTGACTGCTTACCATTTGACCCTGAGGACACTCTCTCGCCATGTGTCCCATGCCTCCACATGTGAAGCCAGCACCACATGCCTGAAACTGCATGCCTTGTAGTCTAGAGAAAGACTGTCCCCCTGTTCTGCTAGAACCACTGTACCCACCACTGGAGGACTGCTGAGTCCTCACCGAAGGTGTGTAAGGAGCCTGAGATCGCTGATCTTGCCTCTGACCCTGTGATTGCCACTGCTTGGGCTTCACACCGTGCTGACTCTATGGAGGCCTTTTCTTCTGGTTCTGCTGTGACTACTATGAAGGAGGGGGTTTGGAGAACCCCGATGTGTGTATGTTGTTACCCTTCCAATGGGGTTTCTGAAACCCATAAGTCTAGGGTGTAGGGTTACGGTTCTGGAATAGATCCCTTGAGTCCTGAGGTCTTACCTGAATCTCCTCTGCTATCAAAGCCTTCTCCATGGCAACCTGAAGGCTCCCTGGAGTGGCCATCCTCATCGTTCCTGCTATGCTGGTATTCAGCCCTCTAATAAATTGGTTGATGAGAAGCTTCTCATCTTTTAGGTAGTTTACATACGCTAAGAGTTCAAAGAACTTGTTCTTGTACTGGGTCACTGAAAGACCCTTCTACTGGAGGTCATGGAACTCATCTACCCTATGCTATCTGTAATTCTCTTATAAGTACCTCTCCTTGAATCTCTCTATGAAAATGTCCCATGTGAGAGTATCTATCACTAAGCCACACTTATATTCCTCCTATCTCCACCATGTGGAGGCCATTCCTCACAATAGGTGGACTGTTGCACGTGCCTTTAAATTGCTCTCATAGGAGCATAATGCAAAGCACCTATCCAGGATCAAAATCCATGCCCCTGCTTCTACCCCATCGGTAGATCCCCCAAAAGATGGTGTTTGAAGGCGCATAACCTCTCGATTAGATCCCTTGGATCCTGATGAGCCCTCTCATAATACACTAGTGCTATTACTGGAGGTGGTGTTGGTAGGTGAACGGACTCGGGCTCATGCCCAGCCTGACTCTCTATAGGATTAGGAAGTGAACTCCTACTCCGTTCTCATTCTACTGTTCTATGGCTCCCTGAGTCCTGGTTCTCAACATCATGATCTACTGCCAGACGCCTATCCTGGACTATGCCAATCAGGTTCTATTGAGCTACCCAGATGTCTTGGTTTGGGTCAACTAGCCATTCGGGAGGAGCCTCTGGGTTCACTTCCGGAACTGATTCCTCCCTATCGACCTCTTCGCGTGCCATGCATTCATGCCTAGGGCCTCTACCATGTTTGCGAGCTTGTCGCGTAGTTGGAGGCATCCTTATGAGAAAATAAAATAAAATGAAATAAATGAATAATTTTGGAGATAAATTTAACTAATTAAAAATAAATATAATAAAAAAAATAAATATAATTTAATTAATTAAATAATTAAAGTGAAACGTAATGGAGAAAGGTTCCTAGTGTTGGAAACTTGGCTCTGATACCAAAATGTCATGCCCAAACTTTTGGGCACAAATGGAATAATTTTTTTTTTTTTAAACTTAATCTAATAAAACTAAATTTTCTAAATAAAGCAATAACAAGGCTTGTCTTAACTAAGTTTTGAACTAATCTAAAACTAAATTGATTTGGTGAAACTATTTTATATTTAAAAACAGGATGTTGTCTCTCCAAGGAGTTAATATTATTCCTTCAATGAATAAATAATTAACTCATTTAAACAAGGTTCAAAATTAAATTGACAAGAGAAATAATTAATCTCTAAAGGCCTTTTCATTGCTAGGAAATAAATTAACAAGTCCTAACACTTAGATTAATAAACCTATTATGCAAAATTACAATTAATTAAAATGTGCCTAATAAATTAGAAATAAAGGGGCCATCATGACTTACAAAAATCACTATAACTCCCTAAAGGTCAATCTCCAAAGAGTTTAAATTTAATGCATCATATAAAAATATGAACGTAAATTTATTAATCTAAAATTAGATATTATTTGTCCATATATATATATATATACAATAATGCATACATATATATATCTATAGGCAAATATATATCTAGTATATATATTTATATTTATATTTATATATATATATATATATATGTATATATATATATATGTATATATATATATATATATATATTCATATATATATAAGAAGGATGAAGGTTACTTTATTAAAACAAAAAAAACTAACATATATTATTAAGTTGGATGGGGAAAACCCTATTCAAAATTTGAATGGGTATTCCCCCCCTTTTCATTTCTATTTCTTTTTTTTTAAAACAAGAATCCAAAACCTCTATGCTAACCCTAATGTTTTTTGAATTCTAACCAACACATATTTTTTTTTATTTATCTATTTGTATTTTGCCCTAACCCGAAAATTGGGTTAGGGCTTGTGTGTGTGTGTTTTCTTTTGTACAGAGGCAAGAGAGGCGGCAGCCATGGGAGCCAGGAAGGGCGGAGTTTCTTTCATGGGGCCGCAAGGATTGCAGCAGCACGCATAACCCAGCCATAGACAGGGAGCCCCGAGCTGCCCAGCCATACACAGGGAGCCTCGGCCCATGGCCTTGGGGGAGCCGAGGGGTGAAGCACAAACCCCCCCCGTTGGGTGATATCTTATTTTTTTTTATTTATTTATTTTTTGTTATTTATTTATTTTTTTTAAATAATAAAATCAACTTATATATATATATATATATATATATATATATATTTACAATAACACACTTTAAGCAAAATTATAAGTTTCCTTTCTGATTAATCTTTTTATACATGCAGAAATTAATAATTTCATTTACAACATGATAATGGGTAATATATTCATTTCTAATAGGCTGAATGTGTGAGTTTTATATTCTACCTTATTATTATTTTTTATGTCATAAGCATTTTGTAAACTCATGTTTAAAATACACACCAACAACAAGCTCTATTTTATATATTTTTCTTTTGCAAGTCTTAGATGCTAACTTTAGAAATGTATCACTAATTAGATTCATTTTCCTACAATTAATTAAATGACAGAAAGTAATAAACTATAACATCAACTATATTAGCCTAGGAAACATTAAAAAGAACAACTTAAAGTTAAATATATTAAAACCTATATATATATATATATATATATATATATATATTGCTAAACTTAGAAATGTATCACTAATTAGATTCGTTTTCTTGCAATTAATTAAATGACAGAAAGTAATAAACTATAACAACAACTATATTAGCCTAGGAAACATTAAAAAGAACAACTTAAAGTTAAATATATTAAAACCTATATATATATATATATTGTACACGTATAAAAATGACCATATTCCTAAATAAATATTTTATTTTCATTTCTCTATTTAATTAATTAAATTACCCGCATTCCTCTATTTAATTAAGTAAATTACTCAATTAAATTCACTATACCATTTAATGAATAAATCATTTTATTCAATTAAATCCCTTCTATCCACTTTTAATTAAATTCAAATTTAATTAAATAAGTTTACCCTAAATTAAATAAATCTAATTTAATCAATTGCAACCAAATTGAATTAAATTAATTTTATTTCAATTAAATCCTATTATCTCTCCATCCACTTGCAAAATCCTACATCTCCCACTAGCATCCTAACCCTCCTCTTAATTTCTTCTAGAATCCATCTAATCCTAACTAATTAACCCAAACCCGTCCATTATCCCTTTTCCCTAAATTTGAGGAGGTCACTTCTCAAATTTGGAGTAAAGTCTTCTAAAGGCATTAAAGCCTTTATCCATTCAACAAGCTAACTTGTTGAAAGCCCCCAAATTTGGAAGGACTCTTACAAATTTGTCCCCAAAGTCTTCATAACCATTAATGGTTAACTCAAACCTTCTTACATGGTTAAAGAATTTCCATAAACTCAACCTCCATGTAACCCAAGGGTCTCATCAAGCATTTATTGCTTTGACCATGGTTATCCTTAAACCTTTGCACAAGAGTTTATCCTTTGGGTAAAAGCTTTATCCAATGGGTAATCTTAAGTTAACCGTAGCCCTTAACCCCTAGGGTAACCATGAGGTCTTCTCAGGCATTTAATGCTTCTTACACCTCCTCTCAACCAACCTTATGTTGCCAATTGTCACCATTTCATTGTGCCAATTGTAAACATGGATTCCCAAATTTCAAACTCAACCCTTGATTGAATCTTTCAATCTTGGCCATCCATTGCCCTATTTTTTCTATAAATAGAGCTCTCATTCCTCCATTTTTATCAACCAAGTCTTTAGCATCACACTTATACTTAAATCCATTCAAGCTTTCATATCTCATTTTATGCTCATCATTTAGCCTCTCTTTTAAATAAGAATTAATCTAAATATGCAATTTTAGATTATGTTCCTTATCATTTAGTTTAAATCATGAACTAATATAGTATGCTAGGGTAGTTTTTTTACTAACCTTGTCATCTTATAGTTAGTTTATTGCATTTATAGAATCATGCATAGCTTAGGATGCATCTCATATTAAAATCAACAAAAGCATCCCTCGTTCTTGCATTTGCCATCCCTAAACCATTTTGTTCAGTAACCTGAGAGCAAAAACGTTGGTTTGAGGGACCGTGCAAGAGAGAGAACCATGGAACCATCCTTGGGAAGCTGAGTTATGCTTTATAACTCCATAGCTTGCATGAAGAAGTCCTGTGGGTGTGTGAGCAAAGCTCCCTAGAGCTCTTTTTTTCACATTTTGAGTTCTATCGACCCGCTTTTCTCGCATACATTCCTGGCACCCACCATGGGGCCCTACCCCATATATCAAATCGGTTTTTTTTTTAACCCCTTTTGCAGGTACGCGGGAAAAATGCAGTAGCGCATTGGGTTAACTATTTAGCAGATCCGGTTAACAGCCTAGCGCATCTGGTTCACTGTTCAGCGCGTTGGGTCCATCATCTAGTGCATAAAGTTTGTTTATGAGTGCATCAGAATACTAAATTTTTCCTGTAGGTTTTGGCGCGGGAGAAAAATAGAGCAATGTCTCTAGAACATAGAGTAGCGCATCCCGAAGATAGTATAGTGCATCACTAATTTATTTTGGTGCATTACTATGATTTTGTAGCACGTACAATTTGTTCTATAGCGCATCACAGACAGAAATAAGAAAAATAAAAATTGTAACCGAAAGTTAAAAATTAGACTTGTGGAAATCAACCAAGTTATCTAATGTCTTTCACTGGTTATTTTGCAGGATTCTAACAACTTTATTGTAGATGGGAGCTTCGTCTTAGGATCAAGATAGTTAGATTTTTACTAACTTACTTATGTTAGTTTAAAATTTGATTTTCTTTTCTTAAAATTGAACTCACTTTGATTTTAGGCTATAAAAAGAACCACTATCAGAAATTTTCTTGCTTTCATAGGAGAAAACCTTTATTTTAGGCTCTAAAAAGAACAACGCAAACTTTTCTTTTTGCAAACGTAGCTTTAAAAAGAACCTCACCATCCTTTGGTGTATAAAAGGATTCATTTTTAAATTTTGCAAGGGAAAGAACCTCACTTACGAAGTTTTGTTCACAATCAAAAGAGGGAAGTTATTCCCCTTTTTCGATTTTCTTTTGTTGACTACATCGATAATTTTTCTTTGTTGACTAGATTCTTTCACTAGATTAAAAAAATCTTTGCTTTGAGGAACTAAAAGGAACACCATGCTTTTTTTGGAGCAACATCTCCAAATAGAGGTTAACAAAATCACTGAATTAAAGGCTTAAAAAGAACTTTGATTGCCTTGTATCGAAAGTGGAAGGTATATGCTCTCCCCTTAACTAGGTGATCAAAAAGCCAGATCTCTCTTAAAAAACTTTCTTTCCTTTAAGTATTTACATCCTTTAGTAGGCCTGCCTTCCCAAGGAGTTGAAATCAACTCTTAAAGCCATTTATGGCCGGTGTGAAGGGAATGACCTAAGTGGGAAATGGCTTTGATGCCATTTGTTCCAACCCACTATAATCAAAAGTGAAAAGTGATGAAAGTCCCTTTCAACAGTTGTGCATACTGATTAGCCTTCCCCTAGTATCCTTGAGATACGTAAAGCCTTTGTTCTAAAGGTTTGGAAGTCTACTGAGGGAGTTTATCACTGACGGCTGAACAGGAAGCCTGATTACGAGCCATAAAAATAGAAACTTTGAACCGAGTCAGTAACCAAACATTTATAACATCATAGTGCAAGGGTGGGGAAGAATCCACCCCCAAGATTACTCACCATATATCTCCCAAGATAACTACTCAGCTGTGAAGCAATTCACTTTGAGTTAATTTCTGGCAAAAGGCAAAAAAATGGGCGCCCTCTAGGGGGTGACACGACTGTTTGAGCTGACGGAGTATCGAGACTAGTGGGATATGATGTTATTTATGACATTTTAATAAAGTGTTTTTCTGAAATGTATTATTCATATCCAAACCTGTTAAAACATTGGGGATTTGAACACATCCTCGCAGAACATACACTTTTTGTTAGATTAGGCAAAATGGTTGTACTTTCTGCTGTGCTTACATTTATTACTTTAGAAAATCATCCATCAAAGCTGAAAAACTCACAATCAAACCCAAAAATTGTAGAAAAATCAACCAAAGGAAAAATCAAGGTAGATTAGCACATGGGGACAACTCCTTAGCGCATAGGGTATTTCCGTTAGCGCATCAAACCATCCAGTTAGCGTGTCTATTCCAAACAGTAGCATTTTATCCCAAGCCCAAAATAGTGTTAAAACATTTAGCGCATCAGAAAAATAGTCTAGCACGTTGAAGCATCAGCTTAGCGCATAGAAACCAAACATTAGCGCATCAGGTTTAACAGTTAGCGCATCGCAGACCCAGATTAGCGCATGACTTGTCAAACAGGCAGAAAACAAAAATTTTAGTAGTCCAAACTTTAGCGTGTCTCTGGGGGCAGCTTAGTGTGTGTGGTGATTCTTTTAGCACGTGGAGTAATTTTGGTAGTGCATTTCATCCCTATTTTAGCGCATGACCAAAAACATATAGACAGGGGACCAAACAGTGAGGAAATTTAAAATTTTTGAAAACATTTTCAGGAGCCTCTTTCTATCAACATCAATTCCCATCAAAGTGGAGTAGCGAAAACAAAACTTTAAAAGCTATTTCTTGAGCTAAGTTTGTGTCAAAACAAACGTTGTAAAAATCCAAAACTGATCGCACGGTAAAACATATCTATCTTATCATAATCCGGAAACCTCATCATAAGTATCAACAAAATCCTTTACCATCTTACGGATTTCATCTCAAAAACACTTGTTTAACCATTTCAAGTTGTCAAATCAAGTCTCCATATTGGGAGGCTTTTATCCATATCATTTGGCACACTTTGTCGTGAAGGGGAATCTAAACCTTCATTTCGATAGAGTAAGACTTGAAATTTTCAAAACAAGATCAACTGAATCCAAACAAATCAAAGGAAACCATTGATCACTCATGCATGACTAATCCCCATATTCTGAGAAGAAAGAATCTTTATTGTAACATCACATTGAAGAAACAACAACCTAGTTTTTCCAAATTCATCAAGAGAAATAAGTTTTTATACATCAATCGTCAACTCTTCAAATCTCATCGAGTATTCTTTCATCATGTAAAACATTATATCCAAAACAAATCCGATGAATTTGACAAAGAACCTTTAAAGACTAGAGCATACTGTCAAAAGTCCTCTTTTAATCAAATCATAAACCGTGGAGGAAGGATCAATCCTGCATTCTTACCCGATGAGTGTATCACTTATAACACACCCCGACTGGAACCTCCAACCCCCGAGCAACACATTGAAGAGGATTTTGTCCCCTTCGTCACTAAAAGTTTCTACTAAAATGCCTGTTACTCACTCTCAACAAAACCAACAGAGCGAGACACACGCGGAGTCTAGTATGAATCGAAGGTTGTCAAATCCTTTTGAGGGTCCATAGCTAGAGGATACTAAAATTTCTGAAGAGCTTTTTTAGGAATGTCAGGAAAGCGCTTCATTCCAAAAGCTTGTAGAAAGGCTCATGGAAAATGAAAAAGAAAAATATTTGCTCATGCTCACAAGTAAAGGAGTAAAACTCCTTGAAAACCTTGATGCAGATGTGTTTAGGACAGACTCTCAGCATTACAAATATCAAGAACGCTAACGAGAAAGGGAAATCCGAGACCCTGAACAAAACATCCCAGATCAGAACACACCAGAACAACATACACCAATACAAAACATCCTAGATCAAAACATACCAGAGCAACATACACCCAGACAATACCTCCCCGAGAAAAACATACCATTCCAAACACCGTTTCAACCTAGGATCAATACAAGGGAAGAACTATTCCCTCGGCAAAACAATGTACCTTTGGCTGCCCTTACTCAACAAATGCAAATGTTGCAAAGGCAAATGCAGGACATGCAACAAGGGACAATAGTATGGTACTCTTTAAATGAAATCTGTCCCTATCCTTTTACAGGAGATTGTACATGATCCCTTTTCCTCCAAACTTAGATGTGCCTAAATTTGACAAGTACGATGGAAAAAGTGATCCCCATGATCATGTCAGAGAATTTTGTACCATGAGTCTTGAGTTTTCTCATGATGACACCTATCTAATGAGGTTATTCCCAAGAAGCTTGGGAGGGAAAACAATGGAATGGTTATCCAAAATTACACCACCTGTCAGATCATTTGATGAATTGGTTAACAAGTTCATAACCCAATACTCCTATAACATCCAACACGCTATAACAATGCTAGACATTTGTAACACTAAACAAAAGAACAACAAAACATTCATGATATTCCTTCAACATTGGTGACGTATGGTATCACGATATCCTCAAGATATTCCCAAAAAGGAGAAAATGGAAATCTTCATTGACAATTTGAATGGTGAAATGAGTTACAGGCTAAAAATCCAATCCATACCATCTTTCGCTAAATTGATTGAAAATGGCATTCAAGTAGAGGAAGCGTGTGTCAAAAAGGGAACACTCAAATTCTTCAAGGAAGGAACAAAATCATCAAACTACAATAACCAGAACAACAACAACTTGGACAAGTCTCGATTCTAGACTCGAAACAAAAACGAAGGCAACAATGAATCGCATGATCCCAAATCTAAGCAACCAGTGCTTGCATTATCCGAAAATCCTCAGACTATGAAAAATGCTAAAAGTGCTAATCCAAATGCTAACACATATGCACCAAACACCAATCAAGGACAACTCAACACAAACAACACCAACGATACTCAAAGCAAAAACATGAATCTAGGACCTAACAGCAATTCACGCGACAGCATGAACAATTTCCAAAAGCATGTCTTCACACCACTGGGGCAATCACTAGAATCAGCATTCAGAGAACTTCTTGCAAACAAAATTCTCTCCTTGCCTGCAATCAGCAACTATGAACCCCAAATCAAACCACCATGGTGGAATGATTCACACTATTGTGATTTCCATTGTAACAAGGGTCATCGGATGAATGATTGCATGAGATTGAAAAACATTGTGCAAGACATGATTGATCGAGGTGACTTAACGGTAGATGGTCTCAAAACAAATGGTGACCACGGAGCCTTTAAAAATCCTCTTCCAAATTACAACAAAGATGGAGCTTCAACCTCGAATGATACACGCGGAGCTCGTATCAACCATATCTACAACAACACCATAAGTCATATATCAGCTAAAGATCATCAAGTAAATGTCATCACCATCCGAGATTAGTGTGATCATGAATCTATCAATGTGACAACCCGAACTCAGAAATATGTCTTAAAAGGACATATAGTGCCTACAACTACTACACCAAAGATCCAATATGATTTGGTTAGCCAACTACGTAAAACTCCAGCTTAGATATCCATACTAGAATTGTTGAAACTATCACCCAAACACAAAAACATATTGGAGCAAGTGCTATTGTAAACCAATGTACCTCAAGATTTGGATACAGACAGATTTCAAGACATGGTCGCCCATATGACAAGACCTCATAATCTCACCTTCTCAAAGCAGGATAATACTTCCTTGAGTCATCCGCATAACACTCCTCTCCATATTGAAGTCATCGTTCGCAAACACCGAGTAAAAAGAGTCTTAATATATGGAGGAGTTGGACTTAATATATGTACTTTAAATCTTATCCATGCATTAGGCTTCTCAGAAGAGTCTATTGATCCCCATAAGAAGATTACCATAAAGGCATATGATGATGAGGAAAGGTCTTCTAAAGGAACCATGATGTTACCCATTCAAGTGGGACCAATGCAAAAGGATACTATGTGTCAGGTCTTAGACATAGATCTCACCTACAATATTTTATTAGGGCGACCCTGGATACATGAAATGCAAGCAATGCCTTTTACATATCACCAGTGTGTCAAATTTCCTTATGACGGACAAGAAATCTCCATATCTGCTGATCACAATCCATTTCAACATTGCAACGCAATGGGAGCAGCCCAGGACAGTTTAGTTCCTCATAATAGAGAAAAGCAACGATCTTCAACATTAGATCTACAAACAGCAAAGCCCAACTCATTATCTGGAGATTTCAAGCAGCAAATGCAAATCAAAGACCAAGGTATGGGAGAATACTTTTTAGAACCCCTATGTTTGGCCAAATTACCAATATCACCCAGATCTCATGGATTGCCTACTACATCAATGCATCTGGTAACTCAGCCCATCACCAAATTTGATGGTACCCTCATCCAATTGGGCACTCTATCACATGAATCAGAAGATAAGGATATTCTTAGCTAGTTATACAAAGATGAGGAAGAAGATAACAGAGCAGCTTCTCTGGACATTGTTCTACCAACACACCTATATGGAAAAGGACTCAATCATATAGCAAATGGGATATGATAGTAAAGGACCTATTGGGAAATGCAAAGGAGTCACTAAACCCATGGATCTTCCTTCATAGCCTGCTAGAGACAAAATAGGATTGGGTTGTAAGCTCACTTTCCTATTAAGAAATCTACCACGCATAACTGTGAAACCTCAATGGAAAGTAAAGAAGAAGTACAAAGAAGAATCCTAACAGGAAGCACTATTTGAGTTAGCAGAAACAATCCGCAAGGCATGGGAACATCAAGAACATAAGTTACATCAGGAAAAGCTTCTAAGCCACAAGAAGGCCATATCTGCAGTAGTAGCTCATATTCAAAATCCACTATGTCAAGAACAAATAAAATCATCTCAGGATACCGTTATCTCTCTCCGAGGAGGCACAGTCTATGAACAAATATAGAAAGTAGAAGAAGGATCTGACACCGAATCAACAAAAACTATCAAAATGGTATCCATTATCAAAGATTTGTTTTCACCATACAACATACCGGTTCATAGCACTGATAGAATCTGGGATGATGCCTCAGAGACTGATTCCAATAAATATGAGTGGGGTATATACTCAAATGCTACTATAGATATCCCTAATGATACTGACACCATACCCCTTTCTCAGGAAGAACATAATGCAGAAGATAGACCTCTTGAATTTGGACCATAGAACATCTATGATGCTAAGGAAAGTGAATAGAAGTATTATGAACAGGTCTATACAGAAGATAATACCATCGAAGACCTCAACGAAATCTTGGACTTCTTTAAAACCAAGAACCATCACGATGAAACCTCTGTCTTGACACTTACAGTAGCAGAACTTGATCCACCAAATGATTCCTTACCACTTGTCTTTCCTGACCTCATAAACTGGGATGAACTTGAAATCCATGATATACCAATTTTCCCAGATGATGAATCTATTATCTATTACCTATGTACCATTAATCCGGAAATAGACTCTACCAATAAACAAAGTAACGACGTCTACAATCCTGGGAGTGCCAAGTCTCTCAGTCGCAAAAATGAACCAAGTAAAAGATCTGATGCTGAAAACCAATCAATGGCAGCTCTAGATCACAAAAAAGTAAAAATAAAGGGTGCATCTGAGGGTGAAAACCTTTTTAAGGCACCTAAAGATGGGAGACTTGACACTCTTCCTGAGCACTTTCATGAGCGATCACCCATATTGATTGAGCCCACTCAATCAATCAATATTGGTACCACAGAAGCAGTAAAAAACATACACCTTGCAGAATCCCTGACAGAGGAGGAAAGATCAGCATTTATCATTTTCTTTAAAGAACAACAAATTAACTTTGCTTGGTCATATGCTGAAATCATCTTAATCATGCATCACTTGTCCATCTCTCTAGGAGTTAAACCAGTCAAACAAAAGCTACGAAAGATGAATCCACAGGTGGCACTCATGGTCAAAGCTAAACTGAAGAAACTATTAGATGTCGGATTCATCCGACCCATTGACTATGTGGAATGGATTTCCAATATAGTACCAGTATCAAAACCTGATGGCAGTATCAGAATCTGCACTGATTTTTGAGATGTCAATAAAGCTTGTCCAAAAGATGACTTTCCTCTGCCTAGTATCGACATAATTGTAGACCTCACAGCAGGCCATGCACTGATCTCACTAATGGATGGTTTCTCAGGCTATAATCAAATCAAAATAGCCTTAGAAGATCAAGATAAAAATGCATTCACCTGTCTTTGGGGAACGTACTATTGGAATGTTATGCCTTTTGGCTTAAAGAATGCAGGGGCTACTTATCAAAGAGCAATGACAACAATCTTTCATGACATGATGCACACATTTATGGAAGATTACATGGATGATTTACTAGCTAAATCCTTCACTCAAGTGGAACATCTCAGCATCCTAACAAAGATCTTTGATCAATTGGAGAAATTCCAAGTCAGGCTCAACCCTAAGAAGTGTGTCTTCGGGGTCACATCAGACAAGTTACTAGGCTACATAGTCTCAACTAAAGGTATTGAAGTAGATCCAGCAAAGGTACAAGCCATTATGGAGATGCCACCACCAAAGAATATCAGTCAACTCATATCTCTACAAGGACGACTTCATTCAATCAGGTGATTCATCGCTCAACTAGCAGATAAAAGTCTACCATTCAATCATTTACTACACAAAAATGTGCCATTCAGATGGGAGACCAAGTGTGCAGAATCTTTTTATCAAATCAAACAGTACCTGATGAATCCACCAGTTCTAGTACCACCAGTTGTAGGAAAGCCACTTATCCTATATATCTCAACAACAGATATATCACTGGGGGCACTATTGGCACAAGAAGATCAACAAGGAAAGGAACGAGCCATCTACTACATCAGTAGGACATTGAATGGCTATGAACTCAACTATAGATTCATTGAAAAGGCTTGCCTAATAGTGGTCTTTGCATCTCAGAAGTTCTAACATTATATGCTAGCACACACCATTAAGCTAGTAGCAAAAATTAATCCTCTCAAATATCTACTCAGCAAAGCAACTCTTACTAGACAATTGGCTAAATGGGTCATGATTCTCAGTGAATTTGACATCCAATACATAGAAAGACGAGCCATCAAAGGACAAGCAATTGCAGATCAACTAGCCGAAGCACCGCTACCAGGCAAACAAACTATGGAGATTGAATTTCCAGATAGGAATGTTCTTTCTCTTTCTACCAAATAATGGAGTCTATACTTTGACAGATCCTACACACAACATGGTTCAGGTGCTGGCATTCTTTTCATCACTCCTGAAGGACACACTATACCAAGATCATATAGGCTTATGTTCCCATGCACAAATAATGTGGCTGAATATGAGGCATTGGTTATAGGCATCAAAATGGCCATAGAATGGAAAATCACAGAGTTAATGGTCTATGGAGACTTACAACTAGTCGTCAATCAAATCAACAATGACTATCAGACAAAGGATGACAGGCTGCTACCATACAAACGAATGGTGGATGACTTCAAATAGTATTTTGTGCACATCACCTTCGAGCAGATACCACAATTGAACAACAAAGCAGCCAATGCCATGGCTACTATCGCTTCATTACTACAAATTCCAGAGCAATAGAGTCGTTATGAGTTCCTGGTAGAGCAACTGTTCTCCCCAGCCTATGACCACTCTGAATCCCATGTTATCTATGCCTTGACTGGTTCAGATTCTCCGTTATATGGACCAATATACGACTACCTTAAGAACAATATCTTACCCATTGACCAATCATGTAACCAAAAATGTAATTTTATCTAGCAAGCTGCCCGTTATACCCTTACCACTAATACTTTGTATCGTCGAGATCTAGATGGTACTCTTCTTCGTTGCCTTGATCGTAATGATTCTGATTCCACTTTACATGAGCTTCACGAAGGTATTTGTGGAACACATTCAAGTGGGACTACTCTTGCTAAAAATCTTCTAAGGATGGGATACTATTGGCCTACAATGGAGAAAGATTCCTACCACTTCGCCAAGAAATGTCCTAAATGCCAGATCCATGGCAATCTGATACATGCACCAGCATAGGAACTGCAGCCATTTACAACATCCTGGCCCTTTTGTCAGTGGGGACTAGATTTGGTCGGCAAAATTCATCCTTCATCTTCAAATGGACACAAGTTCATTATAACCGCTATAGAATACTTTACCAAATGGATAGAAGCAGTTCCCATGACCATAGTAACTGGAAAACAAATTGTGTCTTTTATCCTAAACTATCTGATCTGTAGATATGGTATTCCAAGTTCCATCATCACCGATAATGGACACCCATTCAAAAACCAAGATGTCTGAGAACTATGTGAACAACTCAAAATACAACATCGGTTCTCTACACCATACTACCCATAGGGAAATGGTCAAGTAGAAGCATCCAACAAAACAATACTGAAGATTCTCAAGAAAATAGTAAATGATGCAGGCAATGATTGGCATATCCAACTCAATCCAGCACTTTGGGCATACAGAACCAGCATCCGTACACCTACAGGAGCAACACCTTTCTCATTGGTCTATGGATCTGAAGCTATTTTACCACTAGAGGTAGAAATCCCATCTCTCAGAGTCTCTTTGAAAGGTTTAATCCTAGATGAAGAGTATCGAGTTAACCGACTGCAAGAACTTGAACTGTTAGATGAAAGACGTCAGCATGCTTACACTCATCTCAAAGCATATTACCAATGCATGTGTAGGAGCTACAATCACAAGGTCATCCCTCGCAACTTCAAAATTGGTGATCTAGTCCTCAAAGAAAATCCAAGAAATCAGCAAGATCGAGAAAAGAAAGGGAAGTTTGAACCTAACTGGTTGGGTCCCTATGTCATCATATCAGTCTATGGATCAAGTGCCTATCAGCTGATAGCTTCAGAACGAGATGTACTCGAAGAACCAACTAACAACATTCATCTAAAGAAATACTACACTTAAGTAGTCTAATGCACGGAAAAAGGCCAAAACAAGCAAAAAAAAAAAAAAATCCAAAAAAAGAAAATAACAAGGTACAATAAAAGCAACTGGTGAAAACTTGGTAACAGGGACTATTATGAGAGGATGACTCCTCTATATATATCCACATTCTTCTCTTCACCATAAAACACTATCGGCCATCGCCCAACACTTAGCAAATATCCATTCAAGAGATACTTAGCGTAGTCATTGTCCTGGTCCATCCATATATCCTTTTTTGCCACCTTCCACCATGGCTTGGAAATCACTATCCATATCCACATCAAGAGGCACACTTAGCTAGGGGCAATAAATTGTCAAAACTTGCAAACACATTCAAGACATTTCGCAAAACTCAAGAACCTAAGCATCCAATGAACAAAACTGCATTTCATCACAAAAGGAACAACAAAGCATCACAAGAAATACCAAAGATGGATGATTTTTTGAAGTAATAAATGTTGCATTATAGCATAAAATTTTGACTATTTTTGCATTTTGAACTTTTTAAATTATTGGATTCTCTGTATTTTCTCACTAAAAGCTTCAAAAGCTAGAGATCATGGGGGAACTCCATTATTTTCTTAGTCTTCTGTCTGGGAAGCGATCCTTTGTACTGTGTAAATACTTGTCTTGAGATGTGATACATCGAATATCACTGAAGGCATGATTCCACTTTATGCATACAAATGGTTTAATCTTGTTTGTTTATACGCAATCTACACTTTGGTCATCCTGGTTCAATTATACCTTGAGGCTTGTGCTATCTTGCAAAATCAAACATCATGTAAATTTTTCTCAGGTCTTTATGGTTCAATTATACCATTATGCTTGTATAAATTTTCAACATATCCCAAAATCAAATCAATGCTCAATGATGACACTTATCTCAAAAGCAAATAACATATGGTTACATCAGGATGGCAAATACAGAATGAGGATGCTCCAAAAAAAAATTATTTGCATATCATTTTACAATAAGTTGCATATCATTTTACAATTAGCAGCATATCATTATCATACATCTCATTTTCAAGATACATCTCACAACATATCAAAACATACATACTGCATCATACATTATATCATATATTCAAGCATTGCATCATCATAAAGTAAAGAAAAGAATGCATAGCACATGCATCCATATAACACACCACATGATCAAAGACAACAATGTCGTATATATATATATATATATATATATCTCAAAAATGATCAAGATGTACAAAATCTATCATCTTTGTGCCCAGTACAAACAAATACAATGATAAAAAATACAACGGAGACAACGTCTCTCAAGTATGACTATCCCCTGATGGAGATGGTCTAGCTCCAGAAGTCCCCACCCCTGGATCTCTAGGGGGATCATATCTCGATGGCCCTGTCACACCTTGGCTCTTTGATCGTGACCCAGTATCTCGAGATCGACTAGATCTCGACTATGTGAAGCTCTGTACTCGACAATCCCTGGGTACCGCAGCCTCATAGTGACAACGGTAGTACTCTGCCTCCTGAGCTCTCAAAGACAACTCTCTCAGGGTGTCTCTCATAGGCCCACCCACTGCTTTTCTCTGCATGCTCGCTGCAAGCTCCTCCGCTCAACCTCGCTGCTCTATCTCTGTTTCTCGCTCAGTGGTCAACTATGCAATCTGCCACTGATATGTCAGTAGTTGTGCCTGCAGCTATTGTACCGTCACCTGTAGGGTCCTAATCTGTGCATCCTCCACATGAGAAGGGATCTAGACCCGTAGCAGTACCTGTGCAGGGGTATCCCCTCTCCCTCTACCTGTCCTCGATGCGAGAGGTGGTAGCACATCCGTCCTCCTCCTCTAAACTGGCCATGTTGCCTCGTCAGTTCCCCCCACTACAGCTAAAACCTCTCCCACCCTTCCCTCTCCACCTGCTCCAAGGGTCAACCCGCCTCTCCCTCTATCCATCACCGCCCATCTAACTGCTCTCTCCAAACCTCTATCTCCTCTCCTCCCTCTATCTCCTCTCCTCCCTCGATCTCCTCTCCCTCATCATCCTCCTCCAGCATCTCCATCATCCTCATCATCTCCACCTCCCTCATCATCATCATCAAATGACGGCCGCATCTCCTCCAGATCTGATATCCTCGCCACTACCCGTGCAGCAAACAATCTAGCAAACTCATCTATCATGCCCGCATCCAAAATCTCTGGGGCATAATCCCATATCTGGCCCGCTAAGTTGACAAACTCCTCTACAGCTACTGCACTATCAATAGTCGGACCCCAATCTGGTATGTCCTCCCTCCGGCGTGCATACAAATAGGCCCCCTGAGGTATACCCTGCTGTTGACAAAACTGTCGCAAAACTCTGGTGACCACAAATCTCTCGATCACGAATGGGGTCCTCCTGATCACGTATCTCATCATGAAAACATAGGGCATCTCTATCCTATCTTCTGCCCATACCTCGCACCCTGTATACGGTCGCCAAGTGACCATATCAATGTCATCCAGTACTCTCCTCCAATGCTCCAGTTTGCCCAGCTTCCACTGGACAACTAGACCCTAGTAACCATAGGCATAGGCACGTCCAATGGGCCTATCTCTGTCTACTAATGGCCTGGCTGCCAGAATGTGCTCCCAGCACCTTACCTGTAGGAGCATCACGCCAGCTAACAAACTACCGTAACCCAGGTACACCACCTCGTGCAAATCCCTATACAAATGGGCTAGCATAGCCGATCCCCATGCGAACCTGCGACCCTGTGTCACCATATCCTCTAAAACCAGCCCTCATCCCACAGATAGTCCCTTCGACCTACGGTTGGGACATAGAAAGCTACCTATAAATCCTGCCAGTATTGATAGAAGCGGTGCATAATCCAAGTCCAGGAACTCCTGCCAAGGGATCTCATATCCACAAACCGTCTCATCCTGGAATATGCGGCAAAGTGCCTCTATACCACCCTCCTCTGACTGCTCATAAGGTAGTAGTGAACCTACTACTGGTATGCACAAAATCCTGTAACAGTCCTCTGGTGTGAGTGTCATCTCACCCATGGCAAAGTGGAAGGTGTTCATGTCGCTCATGTCACTGTGCCACCTCTCTACGAGCGCTATGAGTAAACCTTGGTTCATAGTGAACCGAGACATATCCAATAGGGAAGTAAGATCGCATCTCTTAATAATGTCAAGGTCAGCCTGTGCCAACCATGGTATCAAAGTCCAAGGCCTAGGAAATCGCTCGTGTGACTGAACCATGCCCAATCGCTCCTGTCAACCAGCAAAAAAAGTCCAATATCAGTTTCCAAATCAAAACAAAGATATCAAAATCAAAATCACATAAAAAACATGAAACAATTTGCTCATCTACATCAAGTTCGACATCCTATCATTTCATATCAACTTGTAAAATAACTCAAGTTATCAAAAACCATATCAAAACTTGTAAAACAACTCAAGTCTCCATATCACATAAACTTGTAACACAACTCAAGTTTCCCACCCATATCAACTTGTAAAACAACTCAAGTTTCCAACCCATATAAGCTTGTAACACAGATCAGGCTCCACAATGAACTTGAAACACAGTGCGAAAACAAATCATACTTTGATCAAAACAACACATTAATATCTATCCATAACTTGAAATATCGCAAATCAAAACAAGTTATATCAACACTCATATTGGACAAACTAACAAAAACCAAGACAGCAAAACATAGCAACACACAAAATACACCTACCCTGACAAAACTGGCCTTATCCTATCAATTTTTCTCATTCACAAATCACCCCATCTCACAAAATTTTTCCCGATGCGCTAAAACAGATTGTCTACGTGCTAAAATGCACCCATGCGCTACGCTATTTTCTCCACGCGCTAATCTATTTACCCTATGCGCTAGACTGACTCTACACGCTATCCTTTTTCCTCCATGTGCCACCCAACCTACCCTATGCACTAAAACCGATTTATGCACTAACCTACACCATGCTGGCGCTATCTATTTGACCGTATGCGCTAAATCCCCTTACCCATCCGAACCCCTATGACCCCTATGCGCTAGGTCTAACTCAAGTGCTACCTTGTTGACCTAACGTGCTACCCTATGTTCACCATGCGTTATTCTACCACCATGCACTAACCTAAAACTTTCATGCGCTACCCTAGTCATTTCAGACGCAGCCCTAAATTAAAACGCTATGCACTACCTAAATTATCGTATGCGGTAAATTATGACTTCTATGCACTAAACCACTGAAACCGAATTTCAAAAATAAAAAACTGACCAAAAATGACAAAATAAAAAATCAAAAAAGGGTCAAAAGCATTGACTTACTGGTGGTCCATATGTGGCAGGTCTCCGGTACCTTCGAACGCACTCAAAACGATGCCTAGAATACGGAATGGGCATTTTGACTTCTCTCCAAAATCTCTTTCTCAAAAGTCAACAATGCACAAATGAATGAAATCAAAGCACTTTTCCCCTTTTATAGGAGAAAAATAAAATTAGGGTTAGGGAAATGGGCATGTAATTTGCTCGCAGTCTCCCTTATACCCTAAAACGTGTAAATTATTGGGAGATGAATCAATTTAAACATTTCACATAGACAACATCATACACACCAAACACAAATCACCCAATCAAATAAAAATTTTCCAAATATTGATTCATCTCCCGAGGGGGCATCACACATCAAATCAAATCTGGGGCACGACTTAAAAATCATAAAAGCAACATAAAATTTTATTTGATCATAAATCACGATAACACATCATTTTCTTTGAATTAACATGTGCACACACGTACCTGTAAAGAGGGGCAAATTGTAGACGTATAAAAAATGACCATATTCCTAAATGAATATTTTATGTTCATTTCTCTATTTAATTAAATCCAATTTAATTAAATTACCCACATTCCTCTATTTAATTAAGTAAATTACTCAATTAAATTCACTATGCCATTTAATGAATAAATCATTTTATTCAATTAAATCCCTTCTATCCACTTTTAATTAAATTCAAATTTAATTAAATAAGTTTACCCTAAATTAAATAAATCTAATTTAATCAATTGCAATGAAATTGAATTAAATTAAGTTTATTTCAATTAAATCCTATTATCTCTCCATCCACTTGCAAAATCCTACATCTCCCACTAGCATCCTAACCCTCCTCTTAATTTCTTCTAGAATCCATCTAATCCTAATTAATTAACCCAAACCCATCCATTATCCCTTTTCCCTAAATTTGAGGAGGTCACTTCTCAAATTTGGAGTAAAGTCTTCTAAAGGCATTAAAGCCTTTATCCATTCAACAAGCTAACTTGTTGAAAGCCCCCAAATTTGGAAGGACTCTTACAAATTTGTCCCCAAAGTCTTCATAACCATTAATGGTTAACTCAAACCTTCTTACATGGTTAAAGAATTTCCATAAACTCAACCTCCATGTAACCCAAGGGTCTCATCAAGCATTTATTGCTTTGACCATAGTTATCCTTAACCCTTTGCACAAGAGTTTATCCTTTGGGTAAAAGCTTTATCCAATGGGTAATCTTAACTTAACCTTAATCTTTAACCCCTAGGGTAACCATGAGGTCTTCTCAAGCATTTAATGCTTCTTACACCTCCTCTCAACCAACCTTATGTTGACAATTGTAACCATTTCATTGTGCCAATTGCAAACATGGATTCCCAACTTTCAAACTCAACCCTTGATTGAATCTTTCAATCTTGGCCATCCATTGCCCTATTTTTGCTATAAATAAAGCTCTCATTGCTCCATTTTTATCATCCAAGTCTTTAGCATCACACTTATACTTAAATCCATTCAAGCTTTCATATCTCATTTTATGCTCATCATTTAGCCTCTCTTTTAAATAGGAATTAATCTAAATATGCAATTTTAGAGTATGTTCCTTATCATTTAGTTTAAATCATGAACTAATATAGTATGCTAGGATAGTTTGTTTACTAACCTTTTCATCTTATCGTTAGTTTATTGCATTTCTAGAATCATGCATAGCTTAGGATGCATCTCATATTAAAATCAAAAAAAGCATCCCTCGTTCTTGCATTTGCCATCCCTAAACCATTTTGCTCAGTAATCTGAGAGCAAAAATGTTGGTTTGAGGGACCGTGCAAGATAGAGAACCATGGAACCATCCTTAGGAAGCTGAGTTATGCTTTATAACTCTATAGCTTGCACCAAGAAGTCCTGCGGGTGTGTGAGCAAGGCTCCCTAGAGTTCCGTTTTTCATATTTTGAGTTCTATCGACCCTCTTTTCCTGCATACATATATATACAAATATAGGTATATATTTTTACAATAACACACTTTAAGAAAAACTATAAGTTTCCTTTCTGATTAATCTTTTTATACATGCAGAAATTAATAATTTCATTTACAGCATGATAATGGGTAATATATTCATTTCTAATAGGCTGAATATGTGAGTTTTATATTCTGCCTTATTATTATTTTTTATGTCATAAGCATTCTGTAAACTCATATTTAAAATACACACCAATAGCAAGCTCTATTTTATATATTTTTCTTTTGCAAATCTTAGATGCTAACTTTAGAAGTGTATCACTAATTAGATTCATTTTCCTGCAATTAATTAAATGACAGAAAGTAATAAACTATAACAACAACTATATTAGCCTAGGAAACATTAAAAAGAACAACTTAAAGTTAAATATATTAAAACCTATTTCACTAAATTTGTATTTGTATTTAACATCAAAGGCCTATGTGCATGCTTTTCCCATTTTCCATAAGTTTACTTACATGAGGAAATAAATGAACTCATATTTTTTTACATGACAAGATCACCACAAATATCATTTTAGTAACTATAGGGACTTGATAAAAGTAATACAAATTTCATTTTGCAAAATAGAATGAAGCATTTCTTTAAAGCATATTTAGTATACAATGTAGATGACAAATACAAAGGGGTTTGAAAACCCTACTAGTTTCTCCTTTCCTTTGAAAGAGAACTTTAAATAAGATACATGCATTTCTTTACTTTTGGAAAAAAAATACATCATTTGGTATCCTTTACAAAGCTACAATAATAAGTACAACTCTCTTTTTTTTTAAATCTTTTCTGCAACTTAAGTAAAAACCAGCAACTAATTTCTTTCTTTTTCCTTCCCATCCCAAGTAACCTGCAAATAGAACAAAAGGCTTGACCATGGAGTGCTCACCTCCTAGCCTAGGCTTACTAGAAGCCACCCCCGAGCATGGAGAACCAAGCACTAGACGGGTTACACACAAAGAGTCACAACAAACAAAGGGGTAAACACTCAACAACAATTTTCCCAACCAAGGCTACACTTCACCATAACTTGTGATGATTTTTCCATGGGTGGAAGTGGACCAAATACCATTGGGGAGACTGCAAGCATGGAACATCTGAAGCCACCTCATGGCAACCAAATATAACAAGAAATACATTCCCAAATCCTTATGCCCCCCAAAGGCATATAAGCCATATCTTCTCCCCTTATGACCCCCAAATGCATACACAAGGCTATGCAACAAGGGTCACAAAGAACACCCTTGAGAGCACTGTCCATAAAGGAGAGCCTCTCACCCAAGGCTGTCATACTTCTTCCACCCCAAGACCATCCTACTCTCCCAAGAGTAGAAGGCCTTCAACACTCCCAATACAAGAAAGCATAAAAAGAAACAAAGGGAAGAAATTACATTTTCTTCTACAAAGCAAAATACATATACACAATTCTTTCCATACAAGCATTTCTCCAAACAAACATATACAACATAACAAAATGGATTAAGAACCAACCTTAATCTTCCCAAAGGTTTGATAGATTTAGTTGGGGATGAGCAGCCCAAATCCACACAATCTCTTCACCAACACTTCACCAAAAATTCTATCCTACAACTATTCTTCAAAAATTGAATAATCTCCAACAATGGAGAGTGGGTGATTAACTCACTAAGTGCCTAATCCTTGCCTAAGAAGGCCTCTCTCACTCTTCCCAACCCCTTGGGTAAAGTAAGAGTTCCCATTGGTTGGTCTTCCCAACCTCTTACATGTTGCTAAAACTGGAAAGAGAAAAGGTAAGAGAGGATGGGGAAGAGAGTCTGACACCAAAAGGGAAGGTTGTCTATCTTAGGAGGAACCTTCTAAGTTGAATTTTCGCTCACCTTGGGAAAACCACTTTTTGAGGTGACTAAACAGTCACATGGGAGTAGTCACGTGTTTAAAAATACCCCTAACCCATAGGTATACCCTTTGGACCTTTGGAAAAGCCCTAAAACTGACCCTAGGAGTTCATTTGACCCCTTAGAAACCCAACTGAAGTTAACCTACGGGTCAAACCTGAGTTGACCACTCCCAAGACTCCCTACCCAAGGCAAATTTGGGACCACACTCAAATGTTTGAAATAGATTTGGTAGAAACAAAACTCCCTCCAAGAGACAATTCAAAATCAATGACACTAATTAGCACATGTGTCAAGTGACAAAATAAAATACATTATAAAAATCACACATAGAATTTGTCTCTTGTAGGATTACACAAATTAATAAAATCAATTTAACACAAATGCATCATTTAGTTTCACAAATAAAATACAATACAAACGGGGTGTTGTCTCTCCAAATAGACAACCCCTAGCTTAACAAACGTACATAGGTCTAGGTTTGGTTCTCCATATTATTTCCATGGTCACATGGATAATTTTCCTGCGCATCTCAATTAACACATTAGTAATTCCAAATAACCAGAAATATATTATTAAACACATGAATTCCAATACACATCAAACACTCATACAATTGATAGTAATAAATCAATATCTCATATATTCCAATTGATTCCACATAAGCAATTATCATAATCCTCAAAATTGATCCATTCATATTATAAGCATCCTATTTCTATCATCAAAATGAAGTCCTGCAAATCCAATAATGACATACATCATTTCAAAGTAGGTCTATTCTAGCAACATATAAAGTTTCATATTCATAATGCATAAAAATGAAGCATCAATATACATCAATGTTATCCAAATCATGGAATCATATAAGTTCTAAATCCATAATGCATAAAAATAAGCATCCATAATAGTCTCAATATGAAAATAATAGAAATGCTAGGATGAGTCGAGGTAGAGCCTCACATCGGGTTCACCAAAATATAATGGTGGGAAAATGGTGAATGATAAATCAAGAAGAAAAATACCCTTTCCCTCAAAGCGAGATGAGACTTTTGCTATCGATTACCATTCAAGAACTTTTCACTATTACATTAGGAAGAAGGGGATAATAATTCACTAGATTCAATATCTCCACACAAATATGGTATATTGAATTCTGAATGAATTGGGAATGCTATGTTGATCCCCTCTTCCTTGTTTGAAATAGAAAGTAAATTGATTGAATTATGTAGTGAAAAATTGACAAATAATTGATTATAACTTGAGATTGGAATATTGGATGAAGCTATGCACTTGGATCTGGCAATAAAATGCTAAGATGAAGTGGCGGGAATGTACACGGTCCTTCGAAAAATCCATGAAACAAAAAGGGTTTTTCCGCATCTACAAATGAAGATCAAATCCAAAAGTACAGTTGCGCACCTACAACCTACACACAAAAAAGAGAGGAAAATGGGTTGGGGTTGTGGGTTTGCCTTTAGGTCAAACCCCAGTTTTGGAATTAACCAAGTAATGAAAGAAAGTACTTGCAAGTAGATGTAAATGATAGACTGAATTGTAAATCACCTCAAGGGAGGTTGTAGTAGCCATGTTGATAGAAATGCTTGTGCAGAATTCGATGTTGAATTAAATCTCCTCTTTAATGGTTGAATCCTTGACTTGAATGCAACACCTAGCCTTGAATGGAGACTTATGAATGATCAATGCTGGAAAAGAATCCTTGAATGCTCTTCAATTCTTGATCGCTTGTGCATAATCCAATCTTATCCAACTTCAACTTATCCAAATAAGAGGATGAATTCCCCTTAAATATAGGTTGGTGTATTTGAATTTTGTCACGAGCCGACATTGTGGAGGTTTCCTGCCCAAGGCACAACCCACAAGGAATGATCTAGGAAGGGTCTTGCCCTAAAAAAGGGCAAGGAAAGGGATGTCATGCCAATATACTAGGAGGACAAGGGAACCACTCCCCTGTCCAAGGGGGGATAGTGGAACCATGCCACTGTCCTAGCCCTTTCTCTAGGGTAGAATGTGGTCGGGTTGATGCAGAGGCCAAGGAAGAAGTTGTTTTTGCAAGCCGAGAAATATTTGGTCTCCTATCAGGATAGATGATTCAATTTTGCATGCATGAGGACCATAATGCAGTAAAAAAATGCTTGGGTCATAACTTTACGAAAATATGGTACGAAATCAACAATTATTTACAATAAGGACATATAGTACAAGGAAGGAATATACATGGGTCTATACAATTTTCTCATGTATCACATTCATTGACCATATAATTAATTATTACATGACTCTAGGGAAGTCTTCTCTCTAATAGTCCTTATATGTGTCACATTTCATAAAAAAAGTGTAGCGTCATTTCATTAACTTTTCATAATTTAGTTTCTTTTATTTGTTCCAAGGGTTCACTTCCTTTTTATATGATAAGCATACAATTTAGATATGTGCAAGAGGTCACTAATAAAGGGTATGAGAAGTTTATAGTTCATGTTTTCCCAATCCTAGTAATTTCCCATGATATTTAATAATTTATTCTAATTGAAATGACACTAGTTACACCTTAGTCATGCATTATAGATCAATATTGTAGTGTTTGTCATTTTGGTAAACATGAGTATAGTTCATATGCCTTCATTATCTGATCCATGGAGCCTCTAATATCATATCTTATTATGCATTTAGACCTAAATTTCATAAATATAGACCACCATTCAATTATTTGATGTGAATTATTAAAACTCAATTTGAAAGTCCTAATGTAGTTCACCCTTATTATTTTATATATACATAAGTCCAAATTAATTTTTTTAATTTATTTAAACAAACAGTTTACAAACTTATTGAGTCACTTGCACTCAATTGGACCTAGACAATGCCCTAGTGTTGCAACCTAGGGCTCTAATACCAATTGTGATGCTCACATTTTGAGAAAGAAAAATGTAGATAATTTTAAAAAATTTCACTTCTATTTAAACTCACTTTATATACAAGTATTTGGAGTAGAGGCAAAAAAAAAAATAGTTAGCATCCCCTGGTTTGCCTCTAAAGTTCTTACTAATACTATACATTCTATCAATCTATATTTGATTCTTGTGTTCTACCTATTTATTTGAATGGAATTTACTTCATGCATGGATTATGAGTTTTTGGTTAGATATAAATATATTATCATTTTACCTTCTCTAATTATTTCACCATTATCTTCTCATAATGTGTCTACAAGGAAATAGTTGTATGAAAACATGGGGAAGTAATAGAAGTTCTAGTATGATTGTTACATCAATGTTTCCATTCATTTAAACCAGTCACATTTCCCATCCATAAGGTCTATCATATTTTCATTTGCTCTAAATTTTTATTCATTTTCTCTAACTTTTACTTGGTCATCAATACAAGAGGTATTATATGTGCCAAGATGTGATAGTCCTATACTCTTTGAAGGCATTAATCCAGTTTCCCACCTCTGGTGAATGGAAACCTATATCGTCTAATGTTTGTGCATTCCTCCATCCACTTTTGAAATCCCTCTTGATTGTTCAACCATTGTTGTCAAATTTATATTTAAGGAATTGGTACTTTAAAATAGACTTTTCCCATCTCATCTAGATGAAAGAAGATCTACTTTTATTTTTGATATATTAAATATATATTTGTAGATTCTAATAAGATTGAAACTTATTTACATAACCTCTTTTGAACAATAATACTCAACTTTTTATCTCTTTAACTTGTTGATTTTAAAAGCATTCCTTTAATAATCTTCAAAAGTACGATAAACTTACAACTATAATTAACTTTATTTGCTTATTTTATAAAATAAAAATATATATTACTTTCCTTGTTTTTTTTGTGATATAAGAATTACCCCATAATGAACTTTCTTTTTCAACAAAAACATATACTACACATTATATTATCTTTCTTCCTTTATCTTTTAGGTTTAAAAGAAACAAATACATAACCAGATTCATAAAATTCTTTCGTCTATTGATTTTATATCTTACTATAAATTTTGGCAAGAGAAACATGGGCTATTTTAGCTAGCCTGAGATAATAGAATTGTTTAAATAGGTAAGTAACTATTTTTATTTTCTGTTGGGGCAACTTAAGGTAAGTAAAAAATAACTTACTATTTGATCATTGGAAAATAAACTTCTACCATAGTATGATATACTCCCATTTATTGTCCTACTACAAGGATATATTACCTACAACAAGAAGTATTTATCTATGACCATAAAAATCCAATATCTTTAAGAAGAACATTTATAAATTAAAGAATAAAATAGAATATTTTTTTGGTCATCTCCATTTTAAGATTGAAATTATCAATGAAAATATGCCACTGGTAAAATACTTTCTCTCAATACTCATACATTAATAATATTTGAAAACTCTAGAGTCCATATGAACTACATGCCAATAGAGGAAGTTTATTTTATTTATAATAAACTTTTTAACCAAACACAATTAAATACCTATTCATTACCATCTCTATAAAAATCTAACAAGACAATGAAAACAAGGCTTTCTCTTCCATTACATAACATTTGCATAGTGCCACCAACACATAGGAAGCTATCATTTTCAATACAAATATATGTTTTTTATTAAAGAAACATATTGAAATATAAAAAATTAGGTGTTTCTCTCCTCCCTTCCATAATGACATCATGAGGTCCCATGAAACCCAGTCATACCCCCAAGCATGGGAGTAATACTACTTAACCATAAAGATTGACAATTGAATTTTGTTATCAAATCACAATTACAAATTATACAAAAAAATACTCTAGTGTTCTCTCTTTAACTCATTTTTGTAAATCAAATGCATAGAACCAAATATTTCACTAAAACTATGCATAAGAAAAAGAAAAATTATAATTTATCTCTCAATATTATCTTCGTCCTACTCTTCACCTCCATATCCAAGATCTCCCTCCCATCTTCCAAGCTTGTTCTTCTCTTCCATCTCCATAAGAATGATCTTCCTTTTTCTCCTCCTCCAACAATCCTTTCTTCTTTCAGAAGACAAATTTATCTCTTGGGATAAGAGGGTAATGCCCCCCTTGCCCACATAAAAGAAGTGATGATTCTTAAACTTCAGAGGAGTTATTTGTAAACAGTCCCATGCAAATATTCCTCATTAAGAAGAGGGTGACATGTGCCTCGTAGCTCACTCCTTTCATCATATTTTAAACTCTAGAAGAGGTCACATGTATCACATGTCCTAACACATGTGTAATACATAGAGAAGAGGGCTGTACTTGACAAAAGTCCTCAACCAAATCTTTGTAACATAGTTAGGATGGTGACAAGTCCCGATACCTTCAGCCACACTACAAAATTGTCACTTTCTTTCAAGAGACATTTTGAGAGGTCAAATCATGACCAATGAACTATATTATGTTTCCAATAAGCCCTCATGATGGTATGATGAATCAATAAGGATCCGGTTAACTATTGAGAGGGGGAGGTGAATCGGTACATAGAAAACCGACATAAACATTTCACTAAATAAAAAGAACGTCTCAAGACAAACTCAAAACTGACAAATTGCAATATCACTGTCAAGTAAACAGGTTGACTGTCATAACAAAGTAATAGTAAAACAACTCTAAAACTTGCAAACGATTTAACCAGAACATACAAATACTTTACTAACAAAAGTAAAAGCTCATTTCAGATTGATGTTGATCATCATATCATATCTAAGTGGATTTAGTTGTTAATCAAATTAACCATATCAAACATAACCACAAAAACATTCATCACTTGACACAATGATTTTGACGTGCAAACCCAAATGGGAAAAACCACGGTGGGGATGAATACCCACAAGTATTCTGATCTCTTCTAAAGTTTTCCCTATTAGGAGCCAAGCCTGTTAAAGCTTTACAATAAGTTCTGTTAAGAACAAATCCTGTTAGGGACCACGCAGTTAAGAGATTGACACTAGTAAATTTGGGCCTAATTTCCAATGGCTAATTGTCGGTATTCCGATGACACCACATCGGACTTCCGACCAATTTTACCATCGAAAACTCGTCATCGGTCTTCCCAATGATGCCATTTGCATTAGTTGTCTGACAATGTTATGAACTCCTCTGACGGTGGCTATATTTTCTCCCCTAACCACAAATTTTGATGGATTACCATTGGAATTCTGACCAATTCTATGTTTACTCCTCGATGACTGTCCGACATGGAAGTGATGTCAGATATACATCATCGTTGTTGGTTATTTCTTTAGTTGTCACCGGAATTCAGACGGTGAGAGATGATTTGGGTCAAATGGCTTTGTCATCGGTGCATGAAAGCATTGAACGAATTCTACTTTTAAAAATTGCATAAAATATTTATTATTTATTTGATTCAGTGTTATTTGCAAAAAAGGATTATCAATGATATTTCCTTTCTCCAAGAATTGTCTAGGATCTTTCTGTTAGATAATATGTAACATCCAATGACTAAATATTTTCTTTACAAATGTTTATTTTATTTAATTATCATTTGAGCGTCAATTAAAATTCATATTTGTACGGAAGAAGAATATACAAGCTGAAGACTCATGTGCAAGTAAATTTTGTAAAAGAAAGCAAGTAGGTGTTATCTTGAATAACATGGAAACAAGCTCATTAGTTACCTAGAAGAGAGAAATTGGAGAAAAGTAGAGGAAAGTGTTAAAGTGTGATAAATACATAGAGAGTATGCAATACAAACAAACAATGTCTGGAGTGTGTGATGTGACATCTCTAATTTATGTCTGGAGAGACTAACTGGTTTTGGAGTTCCTACAAAACCTATTGGGCCACACTTGGAGGAAATCAATGTGTTCATGCAAGGAGAAAATTTTTCTATTATGATAATAATTCTTTTGCATCGAAGGATATTTGGAAGGAAATATTAAAAAATTTCTATACAATGGAACCAGAGTTGGCGGACTCGAAGTAATTTTCAACATTCAAAAGACCAAGAGGTTATTTACACAATCTCCAAATACAAGGGCAATTTCAAGCATTACCTCTCACCCCCATGACTATTCAGGAAGCACTTCCTCAGACAAAGGACTATTGGCCTCCATGGGATCAAAGAAAAAAATTGAAGCATAGACTCTAGACAATGTGGTGGTGTCCTTCATGAAGAACTCTGCACTATAATTGAAAATTCACAAGGGAAACTGCAAGATAGTGAACAAAAATACATTCTTGAAAAGTGCAAAGAATGGAACTTGGTTTGGGTGGAGCCAAGTCAGGTGGATCCTATAGAGGTTGATGAGATAGAAATAATATTAGGATATGAAAAAGATCACACTCATGGAACTTTGTGTGCGACTGATTGATTGAGCTTTTTGGGTTATGTATTCCAAATAGATATAGTTGCATACCATTTATCTATCTTGATTAAATCCTTTTATCCCGATGGCATTAAATTAAAGTACTTTCTCTTCTATCTGGTATTGGTGGAGAAGAGGTTGCATTGCATCAACCTGGGATACATTGTAGATTCAACACAAGTCAAATGTATCCCAGGTCGATGCAAAGCAACCTCTTCTCCACCAATACTGGATAAAAGAGAAATAACATTAATTTAATGCCATCAGGATAAAACAATTTAATAAAGACAGATAAATGGTATGCAACTCTATCTATTTGGAATGCATTACCCAAACAATGCAATCGATCAGTCACACCCGAAGTTCCACGAGTGTGATCTTTTCCAAATCCTAATATGATTTCTATATCATCAACCTCTGGAGGAGCCACCTGACTTGGCCCCACCCAAACCATGATCCATTTTTCCCACTTGTCAAGAATGTATTTCTCTTCACTATCTTGTAGTTTCCCTTGTGAATTTTCAATTATAGCGCAGAGTTCTTCACGAAGGACACCACCACATCATCTAGAGTCTATGCTTCAATTTTTTTCTTTGATCCCATGGAGGCCAATAGTCCTTTGTCTGAGGAAGTTTCTCCTAAATAGTCATGGTGGTGAGAGGTAGTGCTTGAAATCACCCTTCTATTGGGATATTGTGTACATAACCTCTTGGTCTTCTGAAAGCTGAAAACTAATTCGAGTCCGCCAACTCTGGCTCCACAGTATAGAAATTTTTTGATATTGCCTTCCAAATATCCTTCAGTGCAAAAGCATCATTCTCATAATAGAAAAAAGGTGATCCTTGCATGAACACATTGGTTTCCTCAAAGTGTGGCCCAATAGGTTTCGCAAGAACTCCAAAACCAGTTAGTCCCTTCGGACATAAATTAGATACGTCACATCACACACTCCAAACATTGTTTGTTTGTATTGCATACTCTCTATGTATTTATCACCATTTAACACTTTCCTCTGCTTTTCTCCAATTGCTCTCTTCTAGGAAGTTGATGAGCTTGTTTCCATGTCATTCAAGATAATGCCTGCTTGCTTTCTTTTACGAAATTTACTTGCACATGAGTCTTCAGCTTGTATGTTCTTCTTCCATATAGATATAAATTTTAATTCACACTTAGATGATAATTAAATAAAATAGGCATTTGTAGAGAAAAGATTTAGTCATTGGATGTTACATATTATCTGATCGAAATATCCTAGACAATTCTTGGAGAAAGGAAACATCATTGATAAACTTTTTTTCAAATAACATTGAATCAAATAAATTAAAAATGTTTCATGTAATTTTTAAAAGTAGAACTCCTCCAATGCTTTCATGCACTGATGGAAAAGCCATCTGACCCACACCATTATCCATAATAGAACTAATCAATATAATAGGCTATTATAAAGAATTTATACAAAAATATGAAAGAACATTAAATTACCATTACAAACCCATAAACCATTAAATAGTGAAAATAGATATAAATTTGTAAATCTCTCCCTACAAACACCACAACCATAACCAAAACAAAACAATCTTCTTACCCGCAAAAACTAAGTAGCTAGTGAGTTGCAAGTCTACAATGTCTCTCAGATGATCGAACCATTTCTTAATTTTTCTCTTCTGATTAGTCAATGGATTTAGTTTCATGTACAAGTTTTCTATTTGAAGCCTTCTGTTTCCCTATATTTGAGACTTAATAAAATTCTTGTGAGTAGGGTGATGAAGTTTATCACCCAAACAAATCATATGCAAGGGAGACAATCACTTAAGGTCCATCTGATCTTGAGACATTGATGCCCACTTTAGCATTTCACATCCTAAATTGACAAGACTCATGATTGGGACCCAAAATATGACCCCTCATTTCTTGCCTCATGTGTGAGAAAAAATTCAAACACTTTATGTATGATTAGGTATAAAAGGAAGCGTACCCTATCATTTGAAGGGGTCTACCTACAATTCAAGTGATCTCTTAACTATAAAATCAATTAAATTCCAAGTGAACAAGAAATCAAGCATTCATCAAGCATTGAAGGAGAATTCAAGTTAAAGCACAACATTCATGATCAAAAGTCTACATGACATCCTAAAACCTTGTGTGAGGATTCAAGAAAGATTCATCAAGGTATCATGTTCAATTTTAAGCATTTTTAGATTAGATTTAAAGGGATCATTTTAAAGAGGGAGGAAGAGATCTTTTCCTAAATATGTCTACCTCCAAAAATAGAGTAGAAATTTAATAAAGATATCATCTTTTAAATTAAGAAATGGGCAGGAGATTAAAAATACAAACCTTCCATATTGCACACTTCAAGGTATATTCAAACCTATTTGACCTAGGAAAGGCCCCATCAACAAACCTATTTTTCGTCATATTGTGTGTAGGAAATTGATTCAGGATTTACGTGTGAAGAATTTGGCAAAGTAAATGATGACAATTAGACTCAAATTTTATCTGTCTTGAAAGCCTTTTATCCTGATGCCATTAAATTAAAGTTTTTTCTCTATTTTTTGGTGATCTCTTGAGCAGAGGTTGCTTTGCATTGACCTGGGATTTAACTTGTGTTGTATCTATGGAAATATGTATCATAGGTCGATGCAATGCAACCTGTGCTCCACCAATACCAGATAGAAGAGAAAGTACTTCAATTTAATGCCATCAGGATAAAATGCTTTCAAGACATATATTAGGTATAAAAGGAAGCCTACCTTGTCACTTGAAGGGGTCTACCTACAATTCAAGTGATCTCTTAATTATAGAATCAATTCAATTCCAAGTGAACAAGCAATCAAGCATTCATCAAGCATTAAAGGGGAATTCAAGTTGGTGCAGATGCATTTGGAAGACCAAATGACTCAATGAAGCCATTAAAGACTTTTGAAGGTCTTGGGAGTGAAGAGCTAATCAATTATGGTGTCTTAAGGTCCATTATGGCGTTTAATGATGAAAATTGTAATAAGTTTATAAGTTGTCCTAAAGGGCTTGGTAAGGACCTTAGGACCAACAAAAAGATGTAATAGGAATTTATGGTTTAGGGAGTCTAGAATAGTTTAGGCAAGTTCAATAAGTCATTTCATGAACTTGTGTGTCAGCAATTAAGATTTTTTTATCAAATGGTTGATGTAATGCTTTGTATGATAGAGAATGCTAGTGTACGGACTGGGACAAGCAATAACGGCAATTTTTTGTTTTCTTGAAATTTTTTGGTGTTTTGGCTTATGGTAACTTTGTCTTGAGTCTGTATTTGAATTCCTAATGCATTGAAGAGACCTTGAACATCTTATTTGTAGGGAAGATGCATTGATAATCCATTTGTCTCAGACTTTAGACTAGTTGCATTGACTGTTCTAACATATTTGTGCAATTTGGCATTTGATTTGGTTGATTTACAAGGAGAATGGTCATTCCATGAATGTAAAAGGCCTAATATTCACGGGATGGCACTCCTCTAACATGTACAATAAATTACTAATAGGTTGATGTGCAGATTGGGTGGAGAACCAGGGTGATCACCAAAAAAATGAATGTAAGAGTGGAGAAATTTCTTGCTAAGGAGAAGCAGTAGCAAATCCGCCTTAAGGAGGGGCAAATTTTATGAGAAACCCTACTTTTAAGGGTTTGTGAGAGGCTAAATAAGGGATTTTGCAACTAAGAAGGTTAAACCTTGTAAATAATTGCATTTTCCTTAGTTTTCAATCATATTGGATGACTTTTGAGAGTATGGGAGTCAGGGAGTTAATACATTATATACTTCCTTTGTAAAACTATCATTTTTGGAGTCCAAAAATAGTGCATAGTTACAGGACAACACATACTTTCCAAAGCAACCATATGTAATCTTCTAGTATGTTGAAGAGAAGACAAATGGGTGTTTCAATATCCAAAAAATTTGTTTATTTTTTGGGAAAGTTGAGAGAAAACAATTCATTTTCCTTGTTGGAGGGCTAATTGGGCAACTACACCTAGAAGGCTAAAAATGATAACTCAATGATGAATGGATAGTACTAACCTGGTACTAAGAGGGGGGGTGAATCAATAGAAACAAAAATATAGTCCTAAACTGATTTTGACAGCAGACACTTCAAATGATTGGAAAACAATGACACCGGTTTGAAACAGAGTGCAACCGGTAAAGCTAAGAATGACTGAGACAAGCATTAACCGATTACTCACTTACCTTTTCACTCAACTCAAGACTACACTACCATTTCACCCTTATGCATAAATAGGTAATCTATCATCAATTCATAGTAACAGCTAGTTGAGCATGTTTTATTGACAGGCATAAAACACAAAACCATCATATGCTTGACAGACAATAGGAAAGCATCACAAGATAAAAGCATCACACATGACAGACATATTTTTCATGCAGAAACCCAACTGGGAAAAACCATGGTGGGGATGAATACCCATAAACTATTTTTGAACTTTTTAGAAGTCCGCTCTGTTAGGAGCCTTGTCCGGTTAGAGACATTACAATAGGTTCTACTAGGAACCGATCCTATTAGGGATCACCTGGTTAAGGGATGGCTACAATACCTAGTTAAGGGTTAAACCCTTTTATAGGTTACCTTGGTAGAGGATTTCAAGAACTCAATAGCTAAAGGATTTCAAACTCAATAGCTTTGAAATACCCTGTTAAAGGATTTACAGCAAGCCGGTTAAGGCTACCCTGTTAAGGGATTTTCGAACTGTTGAGGTGGTTTGAGATCAATAGGTATTACAATGATCTGGTAAAATCACTTAATGCTAGTGCAGATCTGCTTAAGCTGCTCTTCACCTTCTGTACTTAAACTCTGCAGGTATCACTTCTCTCCTTTTGATCTAGCAAGAATCATGTATCCCTTCTGTTGGATACACACACACAACTTTTGCAAACAACCTCAGAAAGAGACACAACATCGACCTTATAGGAAAATAGATAGGTCAATAGCATAAACCCTAAACCCTAAAACCTATTAGGTTAAGGAATTCAAATGGTTCAATCCTGACCATTAAGAACACTCCATCAATTACAACAGTCTTGATCCAATCTCAAGACATTCTCCATCATCCATTTTCACTGATTTCATGGCGGCTGATAACCCATCACACGTTATCACCATTTTACAGACTTCACATATTCTTGAGGTAGATAGGAATAATCTCCTTCATGCAAGATCCTTCATGCAAACAAGGCTGATGTGGCAACATGATCTGTTCTTCATTAAAATGCTAACTCATCACACAATGTCACCGGTTGAGCCACACAGGCTTGAAGCACTTAAACCGGAAACCCTAAAGTTGAGACTACCAACTGGTAGTCATACAACGCCTCCATGTGTCAGTTCCGATAACCATATGCCGGTTCACCTTGAACAAGCACACCACTTCACTTTGGGACAAATGTCGGTTCACATTGTTATGCCAGTTCTCTCTTATGCCAGTTCTCACCTCTTCAGCATATTGACATCAATGACAACATACAATGTCATTATATCCTCATACCATTTCACATAATGCTAACAATCTCCCCCTTTGGCATTGATGGCAATACCCAAAGATATCTCTCCGCTTCACATTTTCTCCCCCAATTTCTATAAATATCTTCTTCGCTTCACATCTTCTCCCCCTTTGACAATAATTCCAAAGTGGAGGCACAAGATTCCCTGTTCCATTATGTTTCTCCCCTAAGGAGTAGCATCCTTCAACACATCAATCCAAAATAAATCTGACTATGCACTACCTGACTGATGTGGAGCATATGATTTTAGTTTACCTCCTGAAGGAGAAACACCCCTAATTCACCTCTTAAGTGCATAAATGTAGTCCTTGGGAGAGGCTTGGTGAGTATGTCTGCTAACTGCTCCTTACTAGAAACATGTTCCAGTGCAATCTCTTTGTACTGAACCTTTCCCCTTAAGAAATGATACTTAAGCTCAAAGTGCTTTGTTCTAGAATGTCAAACCGGATTCTTGGAGATATTAATTGCACTAGTATTGTCACAAAATATACTTACCAGTTCAGATACAAGATATTTGAAGCCATTTAATACATTCTTCATGCAAATTATCTAAGTGCAATTCATAAAAGCTGCAATATACTCTGTTTTCGCTGTAGACTAAGAAATACAACTTTGCTTCTTACTCATCCATGAGACTAGTCTACCACCAAGATAGAATGCACCACTGGTTGTGCTTTTCCGGTCATCTATATTGCCTACCCAATCAACATCTGTGTATACTTTCAAGTTGAAATCCTTGCTGTAAGGATACCACAATCCATAGTCAACAGTTCCCTTCAGATACCTAAGAATCTGCTTGACTCCAACCAAGTGAGATTCTCTTGGGCTTTTCTGGAATCTTTAAGTAATGCCAACTGCATGTGCAATATTCGGTCTGCTATGCACTACATAATGCAACTTACCAATCATTAATCAGCATTCCTTCTCATCAACCAATTCTGAGTCATCTTCTTTAGATAGTTTACAACCGATCACCATCGGAGTACCAACCGGTTTGCTATCTTCCATGCCAAAGGTCTTCAACACCTCTTTGACATACTTGGACTGAGTGATAAAGATTCCATCCTTCATCTGTTGGATCTATAGTCCAATGAATAATTTAATCTCCCCTATGAGTGACATTTCAAACTCTTTCTTCATCTCATCTACAAACTCATGACTCATCTTGTCATCTCCACCAAAGATAATGTCATCAACAAATACCTCACAAATCAGGATCTGATCTCCTTCAGACTTCAAGTAGATATTACTATCTTCACTTGTTCTCTCAAATCCAATCTTCACAAGATGGGAATGTAGATGTTCATACCATGCTCTAGGTGCCTACTTTAGTCCATATAAGGCTTTATGTAGCCTACATACCATGTTACTGTCTTCAGATAGGGCAAACCCATCTGGTTGCTCAATATACACCTCCTCTTCAAGTACACCATTTAGGAATGTAGATTTTACATCCATTTGATATACTTTGAAACCTTTAAAATCTACATATGCAAGAAGCATATAGACTCCTTCCAATCTGGCTACAAGAGCAAAGGTTTCTCCATAGTCTTCTCCTTCTTCTTGAGCATATCCTTTGCACACTAATCTAGCTTTTTTCCTAATCAGTATGCCATCCTCATTTAGCTTATTTCTGAAAACCCATTTAGTACCAATGACATTTTTGTGCTCCGATCTGGGTACCAAAGACCACGTACCATTTTTCTCTATCTGGTCAAGTTCCTCTTCCATTGCCTTGATCCAGTCTTCATCCTTATGTGCCTCTTTGAATGATTTAGACTGAAATTCAGAGATCATACATGAGTTTTCTCTGACCTTTCTTCTTGTAAGGATTCCTACATCTGTATTTCCTATGATTTGCCTAGGATCATGATTTAGCTTGACATACAGAGGAATGGTCTTGATAGTTTCCTCTTGCTTTTCTTCTTCATCCTCATCTCCATCAGTATTAGCATCAACATTTACCAGTGTAGGAACATTGTTACTGGTACTCGGTTGGCTGTCAACTGGTTCCCAGAAGGTTGCAACCAGTTCGTTCACCGCTTGCTCACTATTAGTTTCCTCAGTTTTCTCAAAGGTTTCATCAACTCTTACATTGATGCTTTCCATAATTCTCTGAGTCCTATTGTTGAAACACTTGACAACTTTTCTCTTGGTGGAATATCCTAAGAATATTCCCTCATCACATTTCACATAAAATTTTCTTTGGTGTTCACTCCTCTTGATGCAAAATTTTCTACCAAACACTCTAAAGTAGCTGACCATAGGTGTCTTACCAACCCAATACTCATAAGGAGTTTTATCCTTACCTTTCTTGATGAGTACCCGGTTCATTGTGTAGACTGCAGTGCTCACCGCTTCTCTCCAAAAGGTGTGAGCTACCTTTCCTTGAATCAACATGGTTCTAGCTACTTCAACCATAGTCCGGTTATTCCTCTCTGCTAGGCCATTCTGCTGTGGAGTCGGGGGGGTAGACAATTGCCTCTTGATTCCATGTTCTTCATAGTACTTGTTGAATTAACCAGAAGTGACTCCCCTCCTTGATCAGTTCTTAGGCACTTGATCCTTTTACCGCTTTCCTTCTCCACTAATGCTCTGAAAGCTTTGAACTTTACAAAGGCTTCAAACTTGTCTTTCAAGAATGTGACCCACATCATTCTTGAGTAGTCATCAGTGAGAATCACGAAGTACCTATCACCTTGCACACTTCTAGTTTTCATAGGACCACACAAAGCAGTATGCACAAGATCAAGCTAGTCGTCACCAGTGAAAGATTTACCTTTAAAAGTTGAGGAAGACATTTTCCCCCATTGAAACTCTCTGCATAAGGTATTATCTAGTTTTCTTAGCACCGACAACCCTCTAATTGCCTTGATCTTACTAGCCTTCACAATGTTATCAAAGTTTACATGGTAGAGTCTCCTATGCCATATCCAGCTATCATCAAATTTAGCCATAAGACATGTACTTATATTTGCATTCAGCTGAAATAGGTTACCTTTGGTCTACATGCTGGTGGCCACCAATTCACCATTCTTTCCTTTGATTCTGCAAACTCCATTCTTGAATTCCAGAGTGGGGCCACTATCATTCATTTGGGCAATGCTTAGAAGGTTGTGTCTAAGACCATCAACCCAATACACATTGTCAGAACTACTCTTTCCATTTAGACAGATGGACCCTCTACCTTTGACCATGCATGGTGCATCATTGCTATAGAAAACCACACTACCATCATACTCCTCCAATGATAGAAACTTGCTCCGGTCACCAGTCATATGGTGAGAACAGCCACTGTCAATGATCCACTCATTTGAATTATCAAACTTGGAGACAAGAGCCTTCTTGTCTGACACATCTTCCTTGACAACAACAAACACAATATCTTCATTTTCTTCAACCTCTGATTCTTCATCTGTGACACCTTCATCAACTACCACAAAACAGTTTCTCCGGTTTCCTCCTTTGAATTTCTTGAACCTTTCCGGTTTGTCCTTGTTGTCGCTATTAGGATAGTTTACAGCAAAATGTCCTATCTGGTTACAAGAGAAGCCTTTCAAAGGTAGCTTACCTCGGTATTTGCCGGTTCCTTTAGGAAGTTTCTGTGTGGGAGAAAAAGTGACACTAAGGAAACATCCCCTAATCTCACTTTCAATCACACATTTGTGGAATACAAAAGAGCCTAGAGGTATCACACAATTGGCTACTTCTTTTTGTGGAAGAGAGAGCCATGGGCTACCTATTAGGATTTCTATTCCTTTGTTGTAATTGAAAGATAAAATGATGCAAGTTCAATCCCTAACCCCAAAGTGCAAGTATGAACTAATAACAAGATTGCAGAATTGAACTTAAATAATGGAAAGATGTAAACACAAGGACAAGACAAGAATGCAAATGCATACCTGGAGTTAAAATCTGACTGAAAATGTTCGAGATGGGGGCGCGGACACCACTGTCCTAATTCTGCCCCTAAAACTGCTCCGGAAACTGTTGTTTTGCAACCTGGAAAGCTGTCAAAAATGCTGAAAATTGATGTCTATCAGGAGGACCAGGACGCCCAGCGCCCCTGTCCCAGGGACCAGGGCGCCCAGCGCCCCTGTCCTGGCAGGACCAGGGTGCCCCACGCCCCTGTCCTAGTCTTTTGCTCTGAAATTTGGTGGGAAGGTCGGTCTCAGTATGCTTCTCCTGGATCTGCAACCTGCGGCGTTGTCCGAGTCCCGAAACCTGCACTTATATCTGAAAAGGGTATGGGTGGCTATATAGGGTTTTTCCTTAGTCAAACCCCCGCTTCAGTGATTTCCACCTCCACGAATAGCCAAGTTGTATTGTAAAATGTATTGTGTGTGCAGACCTAGTGTGTGTGCAAGGTCCTTAAATGCAAGAAAGCAAACTAGAGCAACCTAGAAAGTAAACCCTAATTGCTTGTAAATGATAATGTAAATGCTCTAAATCAAGATGCAAAGTGATCTAAAGCATGAATAAGTGATATATTGAAGCTTATGCAAAGACATGAAAACAACATGAAATCATACCCAACCCCCAAGGGAGGGGTACAAGCCAATCTTCAGTCGGTAATCTCCTATTGTTCTTCAATGTCTTCCAAGCCCTAAATGGATGAATGAAATTGATAAATGCTTGATGGATGGATGTTGAATGTTATTGAAGTCTTCAAAGATCTGCTCTTTCACTGCATATGAGGTCCTGAAATCAAAAATCGGATCCTTTCAAATGAAGAAAGAGAGCTCTTATGTATGAAACCCTAGGTCGTAATTTCGACTTTTGGCCGACCTAGAGATTGAATATCCCGCCAATTTCTTGGGGTTAAGCTTTATTTTATGATTGGATCGCGCTCCTAAAATTTTGGGAAAAATGTCCGAGACCATGTTGCACCCCGGGCGCCATGGTCCCGACAACTTTTCACCAAATTTTCAGGACTGTCGGATATGATGATTTTAGAGAGAATCCTGAAGTTACAGGTGATTTCGAGATGTTTTGACCCTCGAAATCAAGCCCCCAAGTTCAAAATAGGACCTAATTAGGGTTTTTGATTAAATGATGTATTGGAGGAACAAAATGAAAGGGGCACACTTTAATGAAAGGGGCCCAACTTTATGATATGGGAGATGATAAAATAGGACCTTAGACCTAATTAATTTAATTAATTAAGTGCTAAAGGGGAAATGAAATGCAAAATGCAAAATGCGCCAAGGCGGGTACTAAACTAGGTGTGAAATTGTACCACCCTAGCAAGTGCGTACAATTTATGACGCTACATTTAGCCCTCACTTTAGCGGTCATATGAACACTACGTGCATATGCAAGCTAAAGTATAGAAAAGTAAACATTATTTGAAAAAGGATATATCCATAAGTCTGTCGAATGAAGCCCCCAGCGGTATCTGCAGTACACAGTTAGGAACCGCACCCTACAAAACACACGTTAGATCACAAAATCACCTAATGCTTACTAAGGAAGGTGATGAAAATTCGAGGGTAGCTATATGCCCCCCCCTATTTCGGCTTGCTAATTTTAGTGAGTTGAAACAGGGTATCATGTTTACCACTTCGAATTGTTAAAGAAAATTGATGACAAATGCTCACAAGAAGATTTGATATGAGATCAAAAACTAATGGAGAATCATTTGGTAAGAAAGAGGACTAAATCTCAATTCCAACACAACAAAGAGTGTGAGGATTTGAGAGTTCTCTAACATGAGATGAAGGATGTAAATGGAAACAAAAGGCAAAGAGAAGAAAAGAAAGGAAAAAAAAGCATGAATACACACATTGGTGATCCATGAGAAGAATAGTGAAAGAGAAAACATGGACTTCTTGCCCCTAGATCTTGTCTAGGTGATCCATGGGAAAAGGACATGGAAAACTAGCCCCTAGAGTCTGTCTAGGTGATCCATGTAAGGGAGGAGAGTGAGAAAGTCTAGCCTTATGCCGCTAGTTCCACTCAACCTCGTGCATGTGTGTGTAAGGGAGGTTGGAAGCACCCCATAGGAGTGTATGCCCGGATATGCTACAACCTGTATATGTATAGTACAAAAGCATGACATCTCGCTCTAAGAGTCTGTGCTCTGGTTCCGAGAATGACCCATTGCTCAAAAAGTGTAATGTTTATGTCATAAGAAAAGTAGAACAAGGATACCTACCTTCATCATAAAAGAAGATACCCCAAAAATGCAACAATGTCATAGATCCAAGCAAGAGGGTTTTGCACTCTTTAAGCAAGGATAAGATAGTTGAAAAGGGATATCTTGTAGTATGTGTAAAGGAGATCCTTAGAGGAGAAGAGATCTTTGTACAAAAGACACCTATCCCCAAGAGGATTTGTCTTAGACAAATATAACATCTTCTAGAATAAGACAAAGAAGAGAATAAGAATGCAATACTTCCTTCTTTTGTGCGGTGAAAGTGATTCTTAATGAAGGATGATGCTCTTTTTAACCCAATTGGGAGAGTAAATTCATTATAGATGTATTTTACCAAGTGCAAAAGAGGTTGTAGTCAAGGACTTACACCTCTTGTAAGAGAGAATCCTTGAACAAACAACAACAAATGCATACAAGGAATAACATCAAGTAATAAAGTTCACACCATCCACGAAATAGGAAAAAGTGGATCCTTAGATAAAAATAAGGAAAGATCATTGCCTCCCAAGGATAAGGTCAATGAGAAGGACTTACTCAATCTTCAAGGGAGAGATTTAGACATGAACAAAATGTACTACATACTCACATGAGTTCATGCAAGCAAGACATTAGTGTATGTAAAATGCTCCTCATAAGAAGTGGGTAGGATAAGAAAGAGAATACACATCTTCTCCCATATCTAGGAAAAGAGGATTCTAAAGAAAAGATGATCAATATTTCTACATTATTACCCCAAAGGGAAATTTTAACCATAAAAAGAAGAGATGTATGAAATCACTCTTGTCCCCATAGGAACAAGAAAATTAGGCTATTATGTTGCTTCAAAAATATGATTGCACGTGAAATTGTACCATCATGAATGACAATGAGCCCCCAGTAAATGAGCTACCAATGTCACATAATGATGAGCAACATAACAACCATTAATGTTATTTAAAGACATGATAGATTGAATGAGGTATTTGAATATGACATGTTAAATGCTCAACTATAAGTGAGATCAAAAACATGTATAAAGTGATAAAAATTGAAGAAGAAAAGTCACAAGAAATATTAGAAGAGGGATGAGTGTAATTTATTAGAGCCTTATCCCTAGAGGAAAGGACTTTATGATGAATAGGAGATAAAGATTCATAAGTGGATTTAGAAATTTGAGGGGAGTCATAAAGAGATTTGTTCATCGCCAAGATTTCCTTATGAGGGGAATGAGAGTTGATAGAAGTAGAAGATGATTTAGTTGAAGTGAGATCATCATCACTACTAAATATAGCATTCACATTGAGAGATGGTCTTTTAGATGCTTTGGTGCATTTGCAAGGATTATAGCCAAGTCCAAAGGAATAATTGTGAAAATTAGTCTCTAGAGGAACCTTCATCCCTTGTTCATGAGTGCCACAACCATTTCCATGATACCCATGCTTAGCAAAAATGCGAAAACTACGACCATAACGATCAGCCTTTTCAGGAAGAGAAGGTGGTTTTTCATAAGACAAAGAATCAAACTCTTCAGAATTAGAAGTGTGAGGAGAAGAAGTTTGAGAAGCAGCCACAAAATTATTGCTCATAGGTTCATGTAAGACAGAGTGATCTCTAGTTTCTTCCTTCTTTTTAAGTTTAAGCTCTCTAGGAGGAACCCTATACTCACCTACAAAGGTGGGATTAAAATCAAGAGATCCCCAATCATCTTCTGCGAGAACCTTCTCAGGATCAAAAGCCTTTTCATGTGTAGATTCAAGTCAAGAAGGATCTTCTTCAGGAGCTTTAGGCTCATCCAAAGAATTTTGATTATCAGAGGGTGATGATTCATCCATAGGTATTTTGTTTAAAGAGTCATCACTAGAAGAGGAAGGTTTAGAAAAACTCCCTTTGGAAGTAGATGTTTGTAAACAAGACTGAAGATTAGTATCACCTATCAAGGTATATGTCTTATTGTTATAAATGAATTTAACTTGTCTATGCAATGTAGAGGGGACAACTTGCATACTGTGAATCCAAGGTCTCCCTAATAACAAGTTGTATGATAGATTTCCTGACATAACATGGATAGGAGTAGGCAAAGTAACAGGTCCTACTGTGATGGGTAAGGTGATAATACCTAATGAAGACTTAGCCACATTATCAAAGCCTCAAATGGGATGAGAGTCAGGCTCAATAAGGGATGTATCCACATTCATCTTATGCAATAGATTAATGCTACACACATTAAGGCCAGAGCCATTATCTACCAGTGTTCATCTTATAGCAGTGTCATTTATGATAACCACAATCATCAAGGGATCATATTGATGTTGAATTTCACTAGTAGGCAACTCATCTTGTGTGAACACAATTTGAGCTTTAGGATTCATCACAGAGTTAACCAAAGACACTATATTACTAGATGTATTAGGTGGAGGAACATTCAAATCTTTCAAGGCATCTTGTAACATTCCATGATGAGTGGAAGAAGTTTGAATCAAATCCCAAAGGGATATCTTAGCAAGGGTAGTTTTAAGTTGTTCTATGAGATCATATTCCTTACCAAGAACTTGTGAAATATGTGGAGCTTGGGGAAGAATAGGTTGGGAAGGAGGAAGTGAAGTTGGGATAACTGGAGGAGGATTAGGTTGCCTATTGTTTCTAGTATTATAAGTATGGGCAACTGCATGATAACTCTCTCTAGTCAATTGCTTAGCATAATCATAAGGGCTCTTAGTAGAATAACCTCCTTGCACAGTAATGATAGGTTTCTTAGGAGTGCAAAAAGAATCATTAGCATAACCACCTTGAACCACTAAGATAGGCTTATTTAAAGGTTGAGAATTTTGAGAAGGACAAGCACCTTGGACAGTGAAGAGAGGTTTGTTAGGTGTTTCATTCACATGTATCAAATTTATTGAGGATGGTTTAGAGGAATGAACAAAAGTGTTGGAAGAATTATTGATAGTCTTCTCTTGCACTAAAATCTTATCACGGATTAAATCAATTTTAGGAGAGAGACAAGGGGTAGGCATTGATGTTCTAGTAGGAAGAGTAATACTAGGAAAGGTCATATCATCCTCTATCATCAAAGGATCTACATGAGGAATAAACTCTCTAGGAGAAGGATCAACATTACTCTCTAAAGTCTCACTTTTGAGATGGAGATCTTTGAAAGAGATGTTAACCATCTTGTTTTGAACTAGGGTTTCCTTATGAGTAGAACCAAGTTGAGGAGAGGGAGATGCTTTTTTAGAGGGAGAATAATTGATATTCAAGGAAGGTGAGAAACTATCAAGGGAGAGAGAATAATCTACACCTTCTTCTAATGGTTCATCCCAAATAGTGAGGTTGTTGAAAGGAATGTTTGAAGTATTGTCAATTTCGGGAGAGGAGATAACACTGTTTATTAATTCCTCATCCTTAGGAGGGAGAGCATCAATAGATGTGTTAAAATCATCCTCTTTCCTCAAAATATTTTCAATATGATCTTTATGGGAGAGAGATTTAAGGAAATTGCTTATTATTTCATCTTCCTTCTCTAAGGGATGCTTATGGGTAAGACAAACTTTAGGAGAAGGGTAAGCATTTATCATTAATTCATCATCTCTAGTGGGAATTTTGTTGGAAAAGGAAATGCCATCACTAGGAAATGTAGGGATAATGTCATCTTCTTGCACAAAAGGATCCTCATGAAGGGAGTGTTTTTTAGGAGGAACATGAACATATTTCTCCAAAGATTCATGCTTAGGAAGGAGATCTTTGAAAGAAGTGTTCATAACCTCTTGTTGAACTAACATGCCCCCATTGGAAGGACCAACTTTAGGAGAAAATAAGTCAATTTCCATCAATACCTTTTCACTTAGAGAGGCATCATGTAGGGAAGGTGAAGTAACATTAAGAAAGGTGTTTATGATATCATTCTCTTCCTCTAGGATAGCTAAATAGGAAGGGCACATTTTAGGAGAATTGTCAAGATCACTCTTAAAGTCTTCATCCTTAGAGCATGGGAGAGTCTAAAAGGGAATGGTAGCAACTCTTTTAGGCACTAAAATGTTGTTATAGATAGGAGGAGGTTCTTTAGGAGAAGGAAACATTGAAACAAGGGAAGCTAACCCATTATCACATCTATGAGATGAATGCATCATGACAACAATTTTCCTCTTTCAAATGATAACACATGCAAAATAGAAGGAAATGTTTAATTTTAACCAATGCAAGCACTTAGAATGTATATTTATAAAATGAAATTTATGATTCAAATGAGTTCCTAAATCAGATTTGAAATTATTGATCCCAATTAAGCTATCCACAAATTCAATTTTGAATTGGAAAATTAGCAAAAATTTCCTCTAAATTTTTGAATCTAGCAAGAAATTAAAACTTGTAAATGCAAATTTGAATTTGAAATAGCCTAAACACTCAAATTTGAAAACATAAATCAGAATTAGAGAAGATTGGAGTTCACGTCGGGTTCACCAAAATGTGTGGGAGAAAAAGTGACACTAAGCAAACATGCCCTAATCTCACTTTCAATCACACATTTGTGGAATACAAAAGAGCCTAGAGGTATCACACAATTGGCTACTTCTTTTTGTGGAAGAGAGAGCCATGAGCTACCTATTAGGATTTCTATTCCTTTGTTGTAATTGAAAGATAAAATGATGCAAGTTCAATCCCTGACCCCAAAGTGCAAGTATGAACTAATAACAAGATTGCAGAATTGAACTTAAATAATGGAAAGTTGTAAACACAAGGACAAGACAAGAATGCAAATGCATACCCGGAGTTAAAATCTGACTGAAAATGTTCGGGACGGGGGCGCGGGCGCCACTATCCTGATTCTGCCCCTGAAACTGCTCCGGAAACTGCTGTTTTGCAACCTGGAAAGCTGTCAAAAATGCTGAAAACTACTGTCTGTCAGGAGGACCAGGGCACCCAGCGCCCCTGTCCTGGCAGGACCAGGGCACCCCACGCCCCTGTCCTGGTCTTTTGCACTGAAATTTGGTGGGAAGGTCGGTCTCAGTATGCTTCTCCCGGATCTGCAACCTGCGGCGTCGTCCAAGTCCCGAAACCTGCACTTATATCTGAAAAGGGTATGGGCGGCTATATAGGGTTTTGCCTTAGTCAAACCCCCACTTCGGTGATTTCCACCTCCACGAGTAGCCAAGTTGTATTATAAAATGTATTGTGTGTGCAGACCTAGTGTGTGTGCAAGGTCCTTAAATGCAAGAAAGCAAACTAGAGCAACCTAGAAAGTAAACCCTAATTGCTTGTAAATGATAATGTAAATGCTCTAAATCAAGATGCAAAGTGATCTAAAGCATGAATAAGTGATATATTGAAGCTTATGCAAAGACATGAAAACAACATGAAATCATACCCAACCCCCAAGGGAGGGGTACAAGCCAATCTTCAGTCAGTAATCTCCTATTGTTCTTCAATGTCTTTCAAGCCCTAAATGGATGAATGAAATTGATAAATGCTTGATGGATGGATGTTGAATGTTATTGAAGTCTTCAAAGATCTGCTCTTTCACTGCATATGAGGTCCTGAAATCAAAAATCGGATCCTTTCAAATGAAGAAAGAGAGCTCTTATGTATGAAACCCTAGGTCGTAATTTTGACTTTTGGCCAACCTAGAGATTGAATATCCCGCCAATTTCTTGGGGTTAAGCTTTATTTTATGATTGGATCGCGCTCCTAAAATTTTGGGAAAAATGTCCGGGACCATGTTGCACCCCGGGCGCCATGGTCCCGACAACTTTTCACCAAATTTTCAGGACTGTCAGATATGATGATTTTTGAGAGAATCCCGAAGTTACAGGTGATTTCGAGATTTTTTGACCCCCGAAATCAAGCCCCCAAGTTCAAAATAGGACCTAATTAGGGTTTTTGATTAAATGATGTATTGGAGGAACAAAATGAAAGGGGCACACTTTAATGAAAGGGGCCCAACTTTATGATATGGGAGATGATAAAATAGGACCTTAGACCTAATTAATTTAATTAATTAAGTGCTAAAGGGGAAATGCAATGCAAAATGCAAAATGCGCCAAGGCGGGTGCTAAACTAGGTGTGAAATTGTACCACCCTAGCAAGTGTGTACAATTTACGACACTACAGTTTCCTAGAAAGGAGAGCTTCAAATTCTGTCATAATCTCCTCATCATCCATTTCTCCACCCTGTCTTGGTTCACCACTAGTGCTAGCTTCTTTTCCTTTTCTGGATGGTACCACGGAAGCTTTAAAAGCTAATTCAATCTTTTGAACACTGCCATCAAAAATATTTAGCTCATAGGCTATCAACTTTGTAATGATGGAGTCTAGGGATACCTTAGTCTTGTCTATTGATCTTAACTCTTGAATAGTAGCAACCCTTATTGCATAGACCAGCAATAGGGATCTCAAGACTTTGCTTACCATAGTGGCATCTTCTATTTTACCACCTGCACTCTTGATATCTCCAACAATGGTTTTGATTCTTATTCCATACTGTTGAATGGTCTCACCTTCAACCATCTACATATCTTCAAACTTCCCTCTAAGGCTTTCTTCCTTAGCTTGTTTTACATGCTCATCACCGCCATAGATATTTTCAAGAGTATCCCATATCTCTTTGGGATTTACCTTATCCTGAACATGAATAAACTCAATGTCAGATAAACTACTAATTAGGGCTTCCATGACTTGCCCATTCTCTTGCATCTCTCTCTTTTGGTCATCAGTAAGGGTACCGGTAGGTAGGAGCAACATAGGTAGTCTCAACATAGCTCCAGTGTTGAGAACCCATGCTTCTGATGTATATCTTCATTTTGTCTTTCTATATACTGAAATTTTCTCTTTTAAACTTTGGACCTTCCCTCTTCATCATTAGACTGGGATCTTTACCTCAAGCAGTTAAGCTTATAGTATAGAGGACCTGGAGGATGCTCTGATACTAATTGATAACTCAATGATGAATAGATAGTACTAACCCGGTACTAAGAGGGGGGGGTGAATCAGTACAGACAAAAATATAGTCCTAAACTAGTTTTGACAACAGACCCTTCAAATGACTGAGATAAGCATTAACTAATTACTCACTTAGCTTTTCACTCAACTCAAGACTACACTACCATTTCACCCTTATGCATAAACAGGTAATCTATCATCAGATCATAATAATAGCTAGTTCAGCATGTTTTATTGATAGGCATAAAACACAGAACCATCATATGCTTGACAGACAATAGGAAAGCATCACAAGATAAAAGCATCACTCATGACACACATATTTTTCACGTGGAAACCCAACTGGGAAAAACCACAGTGGGGATGAATACCCACAAGCTATTTTTGAACTCTTTAGAAGTCCGCTCTGTTAGGAGCCTTGTCCGGTTAGAGACATTAAAATAGGTTCTGCTAGGAGCCAATATTGTTAGGGATCACCCGGTTAAGGGATGGCTACAAAAACCAGTTAAGGGTTAAACCCTATTAAAGGTTACCTTGTTAGAGGATTTCAAGAACTCAATAGCTAAAGGATTTCAAACTCAATAGCTTTGAATTACCCTGTTAAAGGATTTACAGCAAGCTGGTTAAGGCTACCCTATTAAGGGATTTTCCAACTGTTGAGGTGGTTAGAGATCAACAGGTATTACAATGATCTGGTAACAACACTCAATGCCAGCGCAGTTCCTCTTAAGCTTCTCTTCACCTTCTTCACTTACACTCTGCAGGTATCACTTCTCTCCTTTTGGTCTGGCAAGAATCATGTATCCCTTCTATTGGATACACACACACAACTTTTGCCAACAACCTCAGAAAGAGACACAACATCGACCTTATAGGAAAATAGATAGGTCGGTAGCATAAATCCTAAACCCTAAAACCTGTTAGGTTAAGGAATTCAAACGGTTCAATCCTGACCGTTGAGAACACACCATTAATTGCAACAGTCTTGATCCAATCTCAAGACATTCTCCATTGTCCATTTTCACCAATTTCATGGCGGTTGATAACCCATCACACGTAATCACCATTTTACAGACTTCGCACATTCCTGAGGTAGATAGGAACAATCTCCTTCATGCAAGATCCTTCATGTGCACAATGCTGATGTGGCAACATGGTCTATTCTTCATTACAATGCTAACTCATCACACAATGTCACTGGTTGAGCCACACAAGCTTGAAGCACTGAAACTGGAAACCCTGAACTTGAGACTACCAATCGGTAGTCATACAACGCTTCCATGTGACGGTTCCCATAACCATATGCCGATTCACCTTGAACAAGCACACCGCTTCACTTTGGCACAAATGCTAGTTCACAGTGTTATGTCGGTTCTCTCATATGCCGGTTCTCACCTCTTCAGCATATTGACATCAATGACAACATACAATGTCATTATGTCCTCATACCGGTTTACATAATGCCAACAAAAAAGAGGGCTTTGCACTTAAACAAGTTCTTGGAACCACAAAACCAATTAAAAAAAATTATTTTAAGGTAGTAAAAACATTCCATACCTTTGTAATCATTTGGAAAAGTGTTGGTTTGCATTTGACCTATTTGAGCCATCTAGGTGCTAGTAGGCCTAGGGGTTTGGACCTTGTATTTCCCTTATAAATATTAAATGTTCATTTATCAAACCCTTCCTCTACATCACAAGTTAAAGCACAACAGTCATGATCAATAGTCTGCATGACATCCTAAAACCTTGTGTAAGGATTCAAGAAAGATTCATCAAGGTATCATGTTCAATTTTAAGCATTTTTAGATTAGATATATCCTTTCCCTCAAAAGGAAAACATTATACTTCAAGGTTAATTCACAACCCGAGGTTTGACCTAGGAAATCCCCCATCAACAAACCTATTTTCGTCATTTGTGTGTAGGAAATTGATTTAGGTTTACGTGTGAAGAATTTGGCAAAGTAAATGATGACAATCAAACTCAAATTTTATCTGTCTTGAAAGCCTTTTATCCTGATGGCATTAAATTAAAGTTCTTTCTCTATTTTCTGGTGATCTCTGGAGTAGAGATTGCCTTGCATCAACCTGGGATATATTTAACTTGTGTTGTATCTGTGGAAATATGTATCCTAGGTCGATGCAATGCAACCTCTGCTCCACCAATACCAGATAGAAGAGAAAGTATGTTAATTTAATGCCATCAGGATAAAATGCTTTCAAGACATATATTAGGTATAAAAGGAAGCCTACCCTGTCATTTCAAGGGGTCTACCTACAATTCAAGTGATCTCTTAATTGCAAAAGAAAGGAAGAGATAGTTGTAAAAGAGATATTATGGAAACATTACATAATTTAAATGAAGGCAACCAAAAGAATGCAGAGAGATAAATAAAATCTATAGAGAAACTATTTTACATACCTGAAATACAAAATTTTAGGGTGGAACAATAGAAAATGGCAAATCAAGGAAAGAATGAACACCAAATTCTTATACAATGCAGTCCAGTTGAAGAATTTTCATTCAACACCAGATAGTGAAGGGGTCATTATGATTATTTATTTGAAGGTTCATAAGTTAAAGGTAGTCACTAAAATATAAAGAGTGAAGAAATTGAAGAGCTCGATGAATTGCCAGCATAGCATGAGGATGTATGATGTTAACAATAGAAAAATAATATAATGATGGTGGTGAAATTGTAAAAAATTTTGATCATATTTTTATTGACCATGAAAGAAACCACCTTGAGCTCATGAATGATAGGCATTGTGTTGTAGAGTATCAACCCTTGTTGAACAGGGGTGTCATATTTTTGAGGCTCGATCAGTGCGTAGAGACATTTTCTGTATATGAAGTGGTTTCAATTAGCCATTTTGTGTATAAGTAGAGAGGAGAGGTCGATGTATTTCTTTATTTGCCTACAAAACTATAGCGTCGTAAATTGTATGCACTTGCTAAAGCAGTACAATTTCACACCTAGTTTAGCACCCGCCTTGGCGCAGTTTGCATTTTGCATTGCATTTCTCCTTTAGCACTTAATTAATCAAATTAATTAGGTCTAAGGTCCTATTTCATCATCCTCCACATCATAAAGTTGGGCCCTTTCATTAAAGTGTGCCCCTTTCATTTTATTCCTCCAATACATCATTTAATCAAAAACCCTAATTAGGCCCTATTTTGAACTTGGGGGCTTGATTTCGGGGGTCAAAACATCTCGAAATCACCTGTAACTTTGGGATTCTCTCTAAAATCATCATATCCAACGGCCCTAAAAATTTGGTGAAAAGTTACCAAGACCATGGCGCCCGGAGTGCACACGGTCCTGGACATTTTTCCCGAAATTATAGGAGGGCGATCCAATCATAAAATAAAGCTTAACCCCAAGAAATTGGCGGGATATTCAATCTCTAGGTCGGCCAAAAGTTGGAATTAAGACCTAGGGTTTCATATATAAGAGCTCTCTTTCTTCATTGGAGAGGATCCAAATTTTGTTTTCAGGACCTTCTATGCAGCGAAAGAGCAGATCTTTGAAGACTTCAGCAACATTCAACATTCATCCATCAAGCATTCATCAATTTCATTCATCCACTTAGGGCTTTGAAGGCATTGAAGAGCAATAAGGGATCACCGACTGAAGATTGGCTTGTACCTCCCCCCCTTGGGGTTGGGTATGATTTCATGTTGTTTTCATGTCTTTGCATAAGTCTCATTATATCACTTGCATTCATGCTTTAGATCTCTTTACATCTTGATTTGGAGCATTTACATTATCATTTACAAGCAATTAGGGTTTACTTTCTAGGTTGCTCTAGTTTGCTTACTTGCATTTTAGGATCTTGCACACACACAAGGTCTGCACACACACTACTTTTACAATACAACTTGGCTATTCATGGAGGTGGAAATCACCAAAGCGAGGGTTTGACTAAGGCAAAACCGTATATAGCCGCCCAAAACACCTTTTCAGATATAAGTGCAGATTTCAAGATTCAGACGACGCCGCAAGTTGTAGATCCGAAAGAAGCAGACGGAGACTGAACCATACACCAAGTTTTAGAGCAGAAGACCAGGACAGGGGCGTGGGGCACCCTGGTCCTGCTAGGACAGGGGTGCTAGGCACCCTGGTCCCTGGGATAGGGGCACTGGGCGCCCTGGCCCTCGTGACAGACAACAATTTTTAGCATTTCTGACAGTTTTCCAGGTTGCAAAATAGCAGTTTCAGGTGCAGTTTCAGGAACAGAATCAGGATAGTGGCGCCCGCACCTCGATCCCAAACATTTTCACTCAGATTTTGACTCTGGGTATGCATCTGCATTCTTTTCTTGTCCTTGTGTTTGGAGCTTTCCATTGTTTAACTTCAATTCTGCAATTTTGTTATTAGTTCATACTTGCACTTTGAGGTTAGGAATTGAACTTGCATCATTTTATCTTTCAATTACAACAAAGGAATAGAAACCCTAATAGGTAGCCCGTGGCTCTCTCTTTCATAAAAAGAAGTAGCCAATTATGTGATACCTCTAGGCTCTTTCGTATTCCGTAATTTGTGTCAAAAGGTAGGATTAGGACATGTTAGCCTAGTCTCGCTTTTTTCCCCTACACATTTTGGTGAACCCGACGTGAATCGAATTGTTGCTTTCTCTTGCATTGCATTTGTTAGATCTAGATCTAGATTTAGTGTATTTCATTTTCAAAAAAAAAAAGAAGAAAAAAAAGAGTGTGTTTCTTTGTTTCTTTGTATTGTGTGTTTAAATTCTATGCAACTTTTATTTCAAAATGTCAGATTTTTATTTGCAAGATGTTCATGTTTATGATGATGTATGCAATTATGTTGATTATGAGTATAGCCAAGATGAATTAGATGAAGCTTTAGATGAGTTTTTGAATCCTAAAGATGCCAAACCTTCATTTTACCAAAGACTCATAAACCTTGTTACTATGCCATTTCGTTGTGATGAGAAAGATAAGTTGAATGATTCCTCTCAAGGGTACATTCCTATCAACTCTTCCACTGAATCTAGTAACATGGTTGTTTTCAATGATCCCCTCTATGAGGAAATGTCTCCTTTTGAATCAAAAGATAAACCTTTTAATAGATATGATCATGCTTTGTTGGATGATGCTCTTGATGACTTTGTGGCTTTATCAAAATCTCTAAACAAGAACAAAACTTCTAAATTAGTTAACATGATAAACCTGAATGAGCATAATAAGCCTCTCTTTGAAGTCCAAGGTGCTTGTCCTTCTCCCACCTTTCAAGTTCCTAAATCACCTCTGCTTACTGTCCAAGGAGGGTATGATTCCTTTCTTACTCCGAATAAACCTATCATCACTGTACAAGGAAGAAAACCTATAAGTCCTTATAGTTATGCCAAGCAATTAACTAGAGAGAGTTATCATGCGGTTGCCCATACTTATCATACTAGAAATAATAGGCAGCCTAATCCTCCTCCTGTTACTCCAGTTTCTCTTCCTAATCCTCAACCAATTCTTCCGCAAGCTCCACGTATTTCACAAATTCTTGGCAAGGAATATGATCTCATAGAACAACTTAAAGCTACCCCTGCTAAGATATCCCTTTGGGATTTGATTCAAACTTCTTCTTCTCATCATGGAATGTTACAAGATGCTTTGAAAGATTTGAATGTTCCTCCACCGAATACATCTAGTAATATAGTGTCTTTGGTTAACTCTGTGATGAATCCTAAAGCTCATATTGTGTTTACTCAAGATGAATTACCTACTAGTGAAATTCAACATCAATATGATCCTTTGATGATTGTGGTTATCATTAATGATACTGCTATAAGACGGACACTAGTAGATAATGGCTCTGGTCTTAATGTGTGTAGCATCAATCTATTGCATAAGATGAATGTGGATACATCCCTCATTGAGCCTGACTCTTGTCCCATTCGAGGCTTTGACAATGTGGCTAAGACTTCATTAGGTATTATCACCTTACCTCTCATAGTGGGGCCTATTACTTTGCCTACTCCTATCCATGTTATGTCGGGAAATCTAACATACAACTTGCTATTAGGGAGACCTTGGATTCATAGTATGCAAGTTGTCCCCTCTACATTGCATAGACAAGTTACATTTATTTATAACAATAAGACATATACCTTGATAGGTGATACTAATTTCCAAGCTTGTTTACAAACATCTACTTCCAAAGGGGGTTCTTCTAAGCCTTCCTCGTCTAGTGATGACTCTTTAAACAAGATACCTATCGATGAATCCTCGCTCTATGATGATCAAAATTCTTTGGATGAGTCTGGAGATCTTGAAGAAGATTCTTCTCGACTTGAATCTACACATAAGAAGGATTTTGATCCTGAGAAGGTTCTCGCAGAAGATGATTGGGGATCTCTTGATTTTAATCCCACCTTTGTAGGTGAATATAAGGTTCCTTCTAGAGAGCTTAAAATTGAAAAGAAGGAAGCTAATAATCAATCAATCTTACCTGAACCTATGAGCAATAATTTTGTGGCCGCTTCTCAAACTTCTTCTCCTCACACTTCTAATTCTGAAGAGTTTGATTCTTTGTCCTATGAAAAACCACCTTCTCTTTCTGAAATGGCTGATCGTTATGGTTGTGGTTTTCATATTCTAGCTAAGCATGGGTATCATGGAAATGGTTGTGGTGCTCACGAACAAGGAATAAAGGTTCCTCTAGAGAATAATCTTTATGATTATGCCTTTGGACTTGGTTATAATCCCTGCAAGCGCACTAAAGCTTCTAAGAGACCATGTATTAGTGTTAATGTTATTTCTACATCTCTACCAATGCGACACCCTGAGTATATTGATGGGGATCCTTCATGTGCCTGTGCTTTGGATGTCTTTCCTACCGATGATGCTTTAGCTAGGTTTTTAGGAGCATATGGTACTCTTCCTCGTTATCATCACAATAGGGGATTCCCTTATTGTTTGAACACTGAAGCCTATTTTGGAAAAGAGACCGATAACGATGAGATTGTGAAAGAATTTCCTCAGTTAAAGTATACTCCTCAACAAAGTAATCTTCTTATAAGTGACACCATTGATGTTAAGATGGATTTTGGCAATGAAGAAAAAGTTATTAAAATTGGAAAATGTCTGGACGAAGAAGAACAAAAACAATATGAAGATTTATTGCGTGAATTCTCTGAGATCTTTGCTTGGACATATTCTGACATGCCTGGTATAGATCCTAAGATTGTCACTCATAATATTGTCTTAGTTCCTGATGCTAAGCCTATGAAACAAAAGATTCAAAAAATGAATCCTAAGGTAGCTTTGCTCATTAAGGCTGAGATTGAAAAATTATTGGAGGCTGGATTTATCTGCCCTATTGTTATTCCCCATGGATTTCAAATATTGTCGTTGTGGCTAAATCAGATAATAAATTAAGAATGTGTACTGACTTTCGAGATTTAAATAAAGCTTCTTTGAAAGATGATTTTCCCCTCCCAAACATTGACATGATAGTTGATTCTACAGCAGGACATGCTTTGTTATCCTTCATGGATGGTTTTTCAGGATACAATCAAATTTTCATTAATCCTCAAGATCAATTCAAAACTGCTTTCACCACTCCTTGGGGTACATTTTGTTGGGTAATGATGCCTTTCAGACTTAAAAATACTGGCCCAACTTATCAGCGAGCGATGACCCTTATCTTTCATGATTACATGCATAAGATTTTAGAAGATTATGTTGATGATATTTTAGCCAAATCCATTCTCCACATAGATCATATTAAGATCCTTCATCAAATCTTTGAAAGGATTCGCAAATATCACATGCGCTTGAATCCCTGAAAATGTGTCTTTGGTGTGGATAGTGGAAAACTATTAGGATTCATAGTTTCACATCGTGGGATTGAGGTGGATACTAAGAACATAGATGCTATTGTCAACATGCCACCTCCTAGAAATGTGTCTCAACTCAAAAGCTTACAAGGAAAGATTCAAGCTATTCGTAGGTTTGTATCTCAACTTGCAGATCGTACTTTTCCTTTTACTCAACTTCTCAAAAAGAATATCACTTTTCAATGGAACGAAGATTGTCAGCAAGCATTTGAAGATTTAAAAGTGTATTTGGCTAGTCCTCCTATCCTTCAACCCGCCGAACCTTCTAAGCCCTTTCTTCTATATACTGCTGCTTCATCTGATGCTCTCGCAGCATTATTGGCTCAACATGATAAAGATGGTAAGGAGTGTCCGGTTTATTATATAAGTCATACCTTACTCAATTATGAGACCCGATATTCTGTGATAGAAAGACAATGCTTGGCCTTGGTGTTTGCGACTCAAAAATTGAGACATTATCTTTTAAATTCGGAAGTCCATGTCATGGTAAAGTTTGATCCTTTGAAGCATCTTTTCTCTAAAACTGATTTATCAGGGCACCTAGCTAAGTGGGTTATGATGTTAACTGAATTTGACCTTAAATTTGTTTCACAAAGAGCAATTAAAGGGCAAGCGTTGACCGATCACTTAGTTGAGGCCCCTTCACCTTTCTCCTTCTCTAACCCTGAGTCTTTTCCCAATGACTTCATTATTTGTACAGAGAAAGATGAAACTTGGGAGTTATACTTTGATGGCTCTAAGTGTCATACGGGATCGGGGGCAGGTGTTGTTCTGATTTCTCCTACAAAGAAGTCCATTCCCTTATCTTATCGTCTCAATTTCCTATGTACCAACAACATTGCTGAGTATGAGGCTCTTATAGAAGGAATAAAGGCAGCCCTAGCTTTGAATGTAAAACACATACATATTTTTGGAGATTCTCAACTAATTATAAGACAAGTAACAGGACTGTATCAAGCAAAACAAGACAAATTATCACAATATAAAGACCTTGCTATCTCTTTGTTACAAAAATTTGATTCTTACACCATGGAACCTATTCCTCAAAAAGATAATCGACATGCAGACGCAATGGCATGTGTGGTTTCTCTTGTATCTTTAGAGGACCCCGTGGTTGATCTTAAATTTGTTATTCACAACCTTATTTCTCTAGCTATTGTGGATGATTCTAGCTTGGTGACATGTTGTGACTTTATAGACTCAAATGAATGGTATTCGCATATCGTAAGATACTTGACTGATGGTACCTTTCCTGATTCCGCCAATAGGAACACCAGGGCTAGAGTTCACAAGCTGTCCGCTAGATATATCATTCTTTCTAATGTTCTTTACCGAAGGGGTTATAATGGTATTCTCCTTCGCTGTCTTAACAAATCGGAAATCCCTATTGCTCTTGAAGAGGCGCATTTAGGTTCCTGTGGGGGGCATTTTGGAGGCAAATCCTTGGTTCAAAGGTTGCTCCGTATGGGATATTATTGGCAAACTATGCAGCAGGATTCTTTTTCATTTGTTAAGAAATGTCATCAATCTCAACAACACAATAATTTGATTCATGCTCCTGCCCAAGAACTTCGTTCTCATGTAGCTTCTTGGCCTTTCTCTGCATGGGGGTTGGATCTCATTGGTAAAATCTCTCCTCCTTCATCTCAAGGACATACTTTCATTATAACCGCAATAGATTACTTTACAAAGTGGGTAGAAGCTATTCCCCATCGCTCTACTACTGCTGAAGTGATTTGTCGATTTCTTCTAGAAAACATTATTTCTCGATTCGAGATACCTTCCACTATAATCTCTGATAATGGGACATCATTTAAGAACAAGGACGTGAAGAAATTCCTTGAGAAGTATCATATCAAACATCGATTTTCTACACCATACTATTCTCAATCAAATGGCCAAGCCGAATCATCCAATAAGATAATTGAACAAATTCTTCGCAAAACCATGAATAAGCATGGTAAGGATTGGAGTACTCAGCTAATCTATGCTCTTTGGGCCTACCGAATGAGTGTACGAATTGCTATAGGAACCACCCCTTATAATCTTGTTTATGGTGCTGATGCTATTATGCCTTTAGAATTAGAGATTCCATCACTTAGAGTTTCTATCAAAGGTATAGTAGATGATGACTCTTATAGAGAACAAAGACTTCAACAGCTTGAGATGCTTGATGAACAGCGTATAAATGCTCTTGAGCATATTCAAGCGTATCACAAAACTCTACAATGAAGCTATAATGATAAGGTTATTCAACATTCCTTCTCAGTGGGTGACTTAGTTCTCTATGAGAATCAGCGCAATGTGAATGCCTTACCTGAAAAAAAGGGAAAATTTAGTCCTAATTGGCTTGGACCGTATATTGTTATTGAAGATTATGGATCAGGTGCTTATAAGATAGCAGGTGTAGATGGTACGCCTCTTAAAGAACCTATAAATTCTATGCACTTGCGTAGATACTATGCTTAATTCCTCATTTCCTATCTTTTATTTCATGTATCTTCTTTGCACTTCTTCAGAATTGGATAATATGTTAGCATATCCTTGTTAGAGCAAATAGAATTAAATGATGTTTTGTTTAATCTATATTGCTTTGTTCCTAACAAGCGTGTTTCTTTATTCTATGATTTGTCTTGAATTCATCTATGTAAATTGCAAAAGATTTACATTTTCATTATGCTGGCATATTATACAATGTCTTTATGTGTTAAGTAGAGTTGTATCATGTTACTTATATGATTCTTAGGCTTAACACATATTTCTTCTCTATCATCAATGTAGTACTTGATTAAATATTTTATTTTTATTAAGTCACACATGTATCAATTTAATCATGGAAGCATTGAGAAATCAATCACATGGAGATTAAATTCAGAACATACATGTACATCTACAAAATGTATTAACTTTAATCAAAATACACAATGTTTAAGGCATTAAAGATAACACATTTGAGACAAAGAAGCATGTATATATATATATATGTGGATCAATATACAAAGGTAGGTCACTATACATCCAAAATGTGACCTACCCTACATCATAAGATCATCTCCTATCCCTAGGGCTGGTGGCTGGAGAGTGACGACTAGATGCTCCCTCCTGATCCGGCCATGCAGGTGGACCCATAGGTGTATAGCGTGATATAGATCGTGAGTGACTCTGAGAGGAACTCCTACGATCCCTATCCATAAGGATCGCATGATACGAGGTAGCCTCGGCCTGAGCTGCTACTAGATCATGTTGTGCCCACTGAAGGTCCTCTGATAGAGCTCGCTCTCTCTCCCTCCATATCTCCACCTGTACTCGAAATGGGGAAAACAAGTCATCATGCCGACCCGTGTTCCCTTGAGGTCTATAGGCAACCTGTGAGGAACTAGGGATCTGTGCTGTCATGGAAATATCTGTCACTGCTTGCTGGATCAGAGAACGCCACTCCTGCACATTAGCTGTAGCAGTAGAATAGATTGTGTATTAGTACCATTTTATATCATCAAAACATTAATCAATCAATATAAACCTACTATACCTGGATCTCCCTCACGCCAATAGGGATTGTGATATGGTAGCATCTGTGACTGGGAACTACTAGGCTCCCCATGCTCAAATGATCTATGCGCGATGGGTACAGGTCTCCGTATCGCCTCGTGTTCCCCCTTTTGGGGAATAATGGGAGCATCTAAGGCTATGGTATCATCTCCTGAATGATGGGGAGCTGCATCTGACTCCTCCTCATCATCTCTATCCTCCTCCTCGTCATCCTCATCCTCATCTGCATCCTCGTTCTCCTCATCATCATCTCTATCTGTGTCATCCTCCTCTTCTTCCTCCTCCTCGGCACTAGGTTGATCTCCTATGGGTGGATCAGGCCCTCCTGCCTCCTCATGACCCTCTCCTTCCTCTGGCTCCTTCAATCTGGATCCCTGATCCTCATCTCGGTCTCCATGTCTCCATGGACCTCGATGGCCTGTCGGGTGATCTGGTGGAAAGATAGGCCCCGGGTATGTCCTCACAAACCATGAGAGATACCTGCACTGTGCCCCGGGATCTGCAGCATAATCAGTGACCACATCCTAGTCGGAGCCCTCTATATCTGTGATCTCGATATCATCTATCGTAGGTCTTGCTACTGCTCTAGGTCTAGGAAGGACTCGTGAGTGTCGAGTGTAGATGGGTACATTGGCTGGAACACACTGCTCTAGCCCAAACTGCCTCCGTACTCGGTCAAAATAGAATGGGACTATGATATGTGGATATCGTCCTCTCAGTAGGTGGTTCCTCTATAAGTATGCTAGCTGTCTCTCCATCCCATCCCATCTGTGCATCTGCAGATATGGTCTCCATACAGTCACCTCAGCTGCCAATCTATCAAATGTCACTCTCCAATACAGTAGATCCCCAAATCTCCACTCGCTGGTAAGTGGATAAGCAAATACCCTAGGTCACTCACTAGCCGCACTCATCGGATAGCCGACAGGCCTGGTGCATGTAAAGTGCTCAAATATCCACATCTTCAGAAGTGTGCATGTCATCAAGCTGCAACCCTGTCCAAAGACATACTCCTTGAGGTCGTGATAAAGATGTGCAAGGATACTCCGAACCCAGGTGTATACTCTCCTATGTCTCTCCATAGCCCTGATACACCATGTGAGACCCCCATGCATGTGTGTACCTCGACCATTAGGGCAGACAGCTAGTGCAATGATGGCTATCATAAGACGTCTCATGAGGGGCACCTCTCTTGTAGGATGTAAGAGCCAGCTAACCATGATGCGACCTCTCATCTCACTCGGTATGACTCTCCCAATGCAGTATACCTGCTCCCTCTGATGATCCTCTACTGACCGATCAGTCGCATATGTCACGGTAGCTCCTCTGATTAGTAGGCAAAGTATGCGGTACACATCCTCAAGTGTCACTGTCATCTCCCCTACTGGAAGCTGAAATGTGCATGTGTCAGGATCCCATCGCTCCATGAGTGCCATCAGCATCGTAGGATGAAATCGAATGGCCGGCATAAGAATCATATACCACAAACCTACTAGAGATAATGTGTCTCTCTCTGCCTGAGTCAGCCAGGGAATCTGATCTCGCAAACTGCAAAGAATCTACCCTGCCGTGTGCTCTCTCATGTATGGGAGAACCTGCAATACAAAAACATCAGTGTAATCAGTAATCAATCATCAAAATCATCTATGCCAAATACGCAAACTAATGAACATCGAAAGCTGACCCTTGCCAAGTCCTAATTGGGACCATGGCGCCTTGAGGGGACCATGGTGCCCTGAGAGGACCATGGCGCCCTTCAGGGACCATGGCGCCCCACAGGGACCATGGCGCCCTGAAAGGACCATGGCGCCCTGAAAGGACCATGGCGCCCTAGGTGGGTCCCAAGGTCAGATTCCAGGCCCCGCATTCGATCACAGAAAATTAGAGTCAACGGAAATGCAGAAAGTCAAAGTCAAAGTTTAGTCAACTCACCTCGTCTAGTGGCTCGTCATCGATCACGACCTGTCGCACGATCTCAATCCTCGTGGGATGCTCTGATCATCGTGAAGGCATGATGATGGCTATGTGGGCTCCGCTATAATGAACAATACTCAGAATCAACAAAGTGACAAATGCAATAGTCACTTTCAAGGTATATACTTTCATTTCTTTACCTTTACTTTCAAAACCCTAATTTTCCTCTATCACTCATTTCATCATAACTTGAGTTTGGGAGATGTAATTTTCGAATAGTTTGTTGCGTAGGAATCATATTTTCATTCCCTTACTCCCTTGATGTTCCAAAATGTGCTCTGATGAAGCCTTTGTAGTGAACATCTCTCATCAATAATCACTCACACAATTTGTTGTAAGTAAACATGCTACCCTGTTTCACCTCCCTAATAAGCAAGATAAAACAGGGGGGCATATAGCTACTCGCAAATTTCATCACTTTCCTTAGTAAGCATTAGGTGATTTTGTGATCTAACATGTGTTTTGTAGGGTGTGGTTCCTAACTGTGTACTGCAGATACCGCTGGGGGCTTCGTTCAATGAACTTATGGATATATCCTTTTTCAAATAATGTTTAATTTCTTGTACTTTAGCTTGCATATGCACGTAGTACTCATATGACCGCTAAAGTGGGGGCTAAATGTAGCATTGTAAATTGTACACACTTCCTAAAGTAGTACAATTTCACACATAGTTTAGCACCCGCCTTGGCATAGTTTGCATTTTGCATTGCATTTCTCCTTTAGCACTTAATTAATCAAATTAATTAGGTCTAAGGTCCTATTTCATCGTCCTCCACATCATAAAGTTGGGCCCTTTCATTAAATTGTGCCCCTTTCATTGTATTCCTCCAATACATCATTTAATCAAAAACCCTAATTAGGCCCTATTTTGAACTTGGGGGCTTGATTTCGGGGGTCAAAATATCTCGAAATCACTTGTAACTTTGGGATTCTCTCTAAAATCATCATATCCGACGACCCTAAAAATTTGGTGAAAAGTTGCCGGGACCATGGCGCCCGGAGTGCACACGGTCCCGGACATTTTTCCTGAAATTTTAGGAGCGTGATCCAATCATAAAATAAAGCTTAACCCCAAGAAATTGGCGGGATATTCAATCTCTAGGTCAGCCAAAAGTTGGAATTAAGACCTAGGGTTTCATATATAAGAGCTCTCTTTCTTCATTGGAGAGGATCCGAATTTTGTTTTCAGGACCTTCTATGCAGCGAAAGAGCGATCTTTGAAGACTTCAGCAACATTCAACATTCATCCATCAAGCATTCATCAATTTCATTCATCCACTTAGGGCTTTGAAGGCATTGAAGAGCAATAAGGGATCACCGACTGAAGATTGGCTTGTACCCCCCCCCCTTGGGGTTGGGTATGATTTCATGTTGTTTTCATGTCTTTGCATAAGTCTCATTATATCACTTCCATTCATGCTTTAGATCTCTTTACATCTTGATTTGGAGCATTTACATTATCATTTACAAGCAATTAGGGTTTACTTTCTAGGTTGCTCTAGTTTGCTTACTTGCATTTTAGGATCTTGCACACACACAAGGTCTGCACACACACTACTTTTACAATACAACTTGGCTATTCATGGAGGTGGAAATCACCAAAGCGAGGGTTTGACTAAGGCAAAACCCTATATAGCCACCCAAAACACCTTTTTAGATATAAGTGTAGATTTTGGGATTCAGACGACACCGCAAGTTGCAGATATGAAAGAAGCAGATGGAGACTGAACCATACACCAAGTTTTAGAGCAAAAGACCAGGACAGGGGCGTGGGGCACCCTAGTCCTGCCAGGACAGGGGTGCTAGGTGCCCTAGTCCCTGGGACAGGGGCGCTGGGCGCCCTGGTCCTCCTGACAGATAGCAATTTTTAGCATTTCTGACAGTTTTCCAGGTTGCAAAATAGCAGTTTTAGGTGCAGTTTCAGGAACAGAATCAGGACAGTGGCGCCTGTGCCCCAGTCCCGAACATTTTCACTCAGATTTTGACTCTGGGTATGCATCTGCATTCTTGTCTTGTCCTTGTGTTTGCAGCTTTCCATTGTTTAACTTCAATTCTGCAATTTTGTTATTAGTTCATACTTGCACTTTGAGGTTAGGAATTGAACTTGCATCATTTTATCTTTCAATTACAACAAAGGAATAGAAACCCTAATAGGTAGCCCGTGGCTCTCTCTTTCATAAAAAGAAGTAGCCAATTGTGTGATACCTCTAAGCTCTTTCGTATTCCGTAATGTGTGTCAAAAGGTAGGATTAGGACATGTTAGCCCAGTCTCGCTTTTTTCCCCTACACAAAAACAATGAAAGAGGTCCTAATCAAGGACCACACATGTCCAAGTAAGTAGAGAATTTGGATTCAGGACAATTCTATGCAAGAAAGGATATCAAGTTATAAAAGATAAAAATCAACAAAGGTAAAGTGGATCATTAAAAAAGAGGAACAATTAACAACTATTATTCTTGCTCCACATTGTAGAGAGAAGAAGAGCTAGGCTATCACGTTGCCTCCCATGTATGATTGCGCATGAAATCGTATTACCATGAATGACAATGAGCCCCTAATAGGTAATTAAGCTACCAATGTCGTATAGCAGGATAAAAACATAATAGTTTATAAATGTCATTTAGAAGGGATATGGTGAGTGTATAACTCATTGTCACCTATTATTTAATGTTACTAGAACTATAATAAGTTGTTAAATTTTAATCTCCAAATCATGACATTCATTATTGGAATAGTTGATGATGCTTGGAAAAAGGATCGTCCTAATTTTGTTTATGGTTTTTTCTTCAATTTTTCAAGGGGAGAGTAATAAAGTTGGCTTTAAGAAACTCATACAAAATTATCTCTTGTTGTGATATTAAAAGTTGTTGAAAAAGTCATAGATATATTAGACAATGGGGGAGGGAATGTCAACAAAGGAGGATGATAGAAACCTAAATCGGTGTATATCACTTAACAAACCACCTGATACTTAATCGACGTGTCTATCATATGTAAGACAATCGATACTAATTGGTATGTATTAGTTAAGCTTGATAACAATCAATGTTCACAGTTAATATATTAATCGATATTAATCAGAGTGCATTGGTTAAGCCCGATAACAATCGGTGTTCATAGTTAATATGTTAACTGATATTAATCAGAGTGCATTGGTTTTAATGTAATCTGATACCAATCGGTATTCTATGCTATGAGATTTACAACCGATGATTATCAGTACTTAAGCATTGATCGAACTTTGCAAGTATGGTTGAATATATACAAATTTAAGAATGATCATTGATCAAATGAAGGAACAATAGCTTGAAGTCTTCATCATAGTTTATTGATAGGATAGATGATTGAATGAGAGACTTCATTTATCTCTCATTCAATCATTTATCTTACCGAGGCTATCATGCATTAATAGGATAGAGGGACCTTATATCAAATTAAGGAAGGCATGAGAGTGATATATGTATTAGTGTAATTATCATACTTTTTGAATATTTATCCTTACTTACATTCAGACCAAATTACAATTTACATTCAATATAGGACCACAAGTTACATCACCCAATTAGGGTCAGACCAAATTACAAGTTACATTTATAGGGCCTGTCCTATCCACAAGTTACATTATATATAGGTCTTTCCCAAGCAAGACATAATTACAAGTTACATGTATTTGGGCCCAGCCCTAAGTTCGATTTATATAATAGATAATATATGTATATTTTAATTTTCATTGACAACATTAAAATACAATAGATAGGTATTCGAGCTAGCTACTATTTCAACACATTCTAACACATGTATCTATTTCTTTGCAATAATTAGTAGTAGCTACATATACTAGAATGGTACATAAGTTCTTTTCTAATAGTGCCCTTCATATGCAATTCTTTCAAGATTATTTAGTTGTATCTACCTTCTTAGGTTATGAAAATGGAGATTAGATTAGGTTATGTATCTACTTTCTTGCTTTGTAATTCTCGTTGTGTTAATAATTTTTTATCCCTTTGGTGAAGAAAAAGGAGGTTGATGATAAATATCTATGTTGTCTATTAGTTGATTCCCATGCCAAAACTTATCACAAAAGCTAAAATATGATAATCATGGTTAAAAAATCTCATACAGAAGAATAATGAGTTATGTCTTAAGTTTCATTGCATGCTGTTATGTTGCATTGGATAAGTTCAATACTATTAATCATGAAAGATGATGGACTATTCATGGATGGTGCTGAAAGTGTTACAACAAACCCAATGGAGCCATGGTTTACTCGCAAGGTTGATCAATATGAAATTTCATGAAGCTTCCTAGGTTCCATAACAATTGTAGTTGTGGTCTACTTCACTCAAATGTCATGAAAACAAAAAGTGTTAAGATAAAAAAAAATCATACCTCTCCCTGTGGGTCCGCTTTGATGCCCAGATGATCGCTATTGGTAAATTATAGATGATCGCTATTGGTAAATTCCCACCACTTGGGGGTGGGGGGCCCCGAGAATGTTGGGTTCGGACTCGGAAATTACTCCCAACAATGCTTCAACGACCAGCTTATTGATATATTATGCTGCTTCCTCTGCCCAAAAAAAACTGGTCGTGGCTAGGGTTTGTCACTATATTGTATATTATATAGATAGTCAACCACATCACGATCATGAAGTGGGTGGCCTTCAATCCTTTTTTGAGTTCCTTCCACAACCGAGTTAACTGCTTGACCAGTGGTTCCCGCCTAAACAGTTATGACCAGGAACAAGAAATGAGTAGTGGCAGAGGTAAGGCTGGGGGATTCTAGCAAACAGAGGTGGAAATGTGGGTGGGAATACATTGTTGGGGCAGCAACGAGAGAATGGGAAGAGGCCACGAAAATGATTTGAAATGTCTTGGTCTTGTTTTTTTTTAAGTAATTCCCGCTGTCATCGGAATTTTGACAAACGTGAGCATTTTTTATAAAAAAACACAAATGTCGTTGCCAATTCCTTCTCTACCACAAACATATATTGAATTATTGTTGGAATTCCGACAAATGTGGGCAAATTTTTTAAAAAAATCAAATTTGTTCACAATATACCTTCTCCATCGGAAACCGCCGTCGGAATTTTAGGGCAAATGTATTAGTGTGACTAGAATGCCCTATTAGAAGTAATACCCTATTAGGAGTAACCTTGGTAGAGGATTTTAAATCCAAGCTAATGGACCACTTGGTTAGAGGATTTAAATAACACTAAGCTTGTTAGATCTTATCCGGTTAGGGGATTTTATTGTTGTAATTGTTAGTCAACAACAGGGCTTTGTTGATCTATTTGAATAGAACTACACTTTCTTGTTCAGATCCTTTTCATTCTCCTATCTGCCTTTACACATAGTGTAGATACATCATCTGGTTCAAAAACCACTCACTCTTACTCTCAACCATAATTGCCAACACTACAACAGAGAAACTCGTCGACCTTATAAACAAAACAATAGATCGGTAACGCATCACAAACATAATTATCTCATAGAGATTACAAACAAATTTGTTGAAGTATGACCATTGGATTACATAACAATCACTGCACATCATTCAAGACAACATTGACCGTTCCTTGATCATCATTCCATCAAATACTGTAACTCATTACACGGTTTCCATTGCATGCAACAAACTTTCTCATTCCCAAGATAAAAACTGTTATCTCTACGTGCCAAAACCATTTGAAACTCTTCTCATACAACATTCATACATGGCATAATCATTACCATTCATCATTTGATCATAAACTAATACAACCAATTCACCAAGCTCCATCAATTAGGGTTTAGAATATTAACAGGTAGGGTTTATCGGTTGATCTCACTTCTTCTCTAGTAATACCGGTTTGCTTCACAAGCTCACTTACTAGTTACAAAACAATATTATTACAACATCATTACTAGTTAAAATGGGCATCAATGACAACATAAAAGTTCATCAATGCAATCTTCATGCAAATGCCAACACCCCATCCCCTAGGTTCGTATCTTATGGGTCTATTTTTACCAAAGAACCAATAAAATTGACCAATTAAACTCCTTTAAAAACCTCGTGAGAAACCAATTCAAAATTTAGGTTCACATCCTCCCAACTGCATTTACACAACCTAAGCCCATCACTTCACAATTAACAAGTCATGATTATAATTATACTAGATGAGAACATCATAAAACTTTATACACTTCCTTATTGTTCATATTTTAAAACTTCACAATTGGAGTACTTTGTTGGGGGTCTAGCTGATTCTCCCTTTTTTAACCCTATCTTCATGCACAATATATAACATAATCATGTGATTATATCATAAAAATTACTCAGTTTAATCATTAATCCATAGTTTTATTGTTGAACTATAATTTCAACAATTCTTGTATAACATGACTATATTATGATTCAAGTCATATTTATTAATTTATATATGTAAATATCTCTTTATAACTAAAAATTGATAAAATAATCATAACACCTATTAAATTTCCTCATAGTTTTAAAATGCATTCTCTTACTAGGTGGGGCCTTACACAATTTGAAGTTGAAAGAGAAAATTTAGTCAATGCAGGACCTTGGTTCATGATGAATGCATGTTTACTCTTAAGAGAATGGATGCTAGGATTTGATAACCACATAGAAATTATTAAAGAAGTCCCCCTTTAGACTTGTCTGTATAACTTGCTACAAGATTTTTTGATAGAGGATATACATATATTAGTAGGTCATGTAGTTAGAGTATTTGTGTAGAGATCTTGTGCCTTATAAGGAATAAATTTGATCAACTATTATGGGAATTATGTGAAAGTTAACTTAAAAACCCATTCAACACTCCATAAAGATTCACATCAACTTTGGAAGATTGGATTTTGGAATTTAGACTATCTAGAATAGCCTTTTCTCTATTGATGAGAATTAAATATTTAGATGTCTTTTAAACCCAACCCATGATATAATAATTTGAATTCCTCACAAAACGCAGTGTCGAGCATCTCCCTATTAAACTGCTTTTGGATTTTCCTAAGGATTTGTTTGTTTTTCTTTTATTATAAAGTGATATAATATAATAATTTTAATGTAAACTAATATAATATAATATTTTTTAGGATTAAAATTTGATTCAAAGTTAGGTTTGAATAAGGATTAGGTTATAAGATAATATTAAATATATTATAATACTAATTTTGTTTAAGGATCAATTAGGAATATGATCTGGGTTAGGGTTAACTTTAAGTTAGGGATGTTTCACAATGTTTGATAATGGTTATAATTATATTAATGTAATGTAATGCAATATAATAAAATATCATTAAGGGTTAAACTTTGATTCAAAACTAGTTTTGTAATAGGGATAAGGTTATATAATAAAATATATATTAATATAATATTATAATATTTTTTATTTAAGAATCAATTATAGATATGTTAGCATGAAGGTTAGGTTAGGGTTCAAATTATTAGGCAGAGATTACAATTAATGTGATGTTGACATAACAATTAAAGTTAAATAAGGGTTATGATTTACTGAGGGTTCAATTATTTGAATTTAATCAGAATTTTTAATTTTTAAAAAATTAATTTTTAAATGTACCTGTCACATCAAAATCAAAATCAACAATATATTCTATTTATGTTAAGTTTAGAGTGACTCTATTTATTAATATAAAAAATGAAAACATAATAACATATAATAATTTAATATTACTATTATATTATAATTTCAATCTTACATAGCATAAATTTAATACTCACCAAATTTCATTTTGTAAAAATTAAGTTCAATTAATAAATGTAGTTTTTTATATTTTATAATTTATAATAGGTAATATACTCTTCAAAATATATTTTACTATAAATATATATTAGACGTATAATCTGGAAATTGGAATAATAGGTTTTTGAATACCTTGATCTTGGCTTGTAGTGGAGATGTGACTATAGAGGAGTTTTATCGCCACATCATTTCCATGCTAGAGTGGTTTTGATGGGGGGATTATATTTGGATAATTTAAGAAACCATGTAATTTTGCTAGATATAGATGCGAGGGAGTTGAATGTATGGCCAAAAATTTATCAATTTATTTTCAATGTGAGGAAATGTTGATCAATGCGACTAAACCTTTGCCCTATATTTTAGGTCGTTTTCTTGTCTTTTAGGGTACCTTGGTTGTATGGTCATTATGCTTGAAAATGGTGGTAATTTGAGTTCGGATTAGATCATTGTAATATTATTGAAAATTATTTAGCCCTAACTCAAATTATCACATTATTGAATTAAGAATTACAATGTGAATAGCACACCTAATACTAACATTGTACTTATTAATTAATACCTAAAATTTTTAGATAATTTAATATTATTATACATATGTATAGATAGATAGATAGATAGATAGATAGATAGAGAGAGAGAGAGAGAGAGAGAGAGAGAGATGTACATGCATATACATATACATATAATTAGGATGTATAGTTTAAGGTGCAAGGTAAAATATAAACTTAAGGGATCCTAATAGGATGTCTTAAGAGGAAAAGTATTTTAATCAATCTATCAAAATCTTTGATGAAAGTGATGAAATTGCATGTATCATGTGATCATAATTTAGATATCTATATAATTAGGATCTATAGATTAAAATGCTAGGTAAAATACAAACTTAAGGGTAATTCAAGATTTTATGTATTAAGGGGTCCTAATAGGATGTCCTAAGGATACAAATGAAAATAAATCAATTTTAACTATGTATAAGAAATATCAATATTTCTAAAACATGATGATATGATTTGGGTTACTTTTAAAGCATGTGATCAGAACAATAGGCCAAATGTGCTCTCCCTAGTGCAGATAGTACAAGGCACGAGGTGATAAATCTAGAATCAACCAATATCATTTGTCGAGTCTGACATCCAATTGTCTTTCATACTCATGAACAAATATTTCATCATTTCTTGATTAAGAACTCAAATCCAATAAGACGAGACAAGCTCCCTTTGTAAGGCTTACATAATATTTCTAGAATTGGGAACATATTTAATGAATTTACTAACCAAATTGGTATATAAAAGCATGGTATAGTCACCTGATCCCCAAATGGCTCATGATGTTACTTAGGTGCTATGCTAAGTGTCTATACATAACATATGGCAAGCATTGTAGAATGGTCTCCAAATGCACACCCATAGAACCAAGTTTGGATGCATTCATTCTTTAATCAACTTGGCCTAAATTAATTTTCAGAAGCCTCTTCCAATGTGTGAAATAATATTAGAATACTCTCCACTCTAATTTATTATGAAAGGTGAGTAATTGCTATTTTTTCTATTCTCTTTACCTTTTAGCCTCGTAAGCTTTCCTTGTCCTTCGACTCTAGTGATTTCCTATTGCCATTCCCCCTATGTCCACGCTTTTCATTTCCTTTCTCACTAGATCTTGGCGTCATTTTTCAACATTTCATCATTTGATGGAGTGTAGAGATCTTAATAAATGTCTTCTAGTCACCCATCTCAAATTACAGTACCCAAAATCAAGTAATATCTTGACCCTAATGCTTAGAATAGTATTCAAGCTTTATTGTGACAGAATTGAGAGTGTCATAAGGGTAGTAATTAGTGAGGAAATGCTAGACACTACTTGTCCTAGTCTTATCTTCATGTCAAAACTTGTGTCCTATTTTATTTCAAGTGCTATGGATTTGATCAAAATATATGACCAAGTAGGTTATTTTTTAATGGCTTTTTAAAGTATTTTATTCTCCTAGGGCAAACATTTCATGAGATGTTAAATAGTATGATTTACATAAAGACAAAGTGTTGGTTTGGGGTCTTTTCTCCCATTCTAACCTTGTAAGGAGATATAACCATTATAAAGTATACGTGGCCTTAAAGATGATGATTTATCAAGACAAGGAAGACATAGTGGCTATGAATATTTAATACCCACAAGGAGGAGAAAGGTGCTCAATTCTGTGATACAATTGTTGATGTGTATGGGACAATAGTTTTCCTTAAGAACCACCTAGTCGATCGCTGACATAACTCCAGGGGGCCCCAATGAAACAAGTTCTGCAACATAGAGTGGTGGTTTTCATTTCTTTTTTTTTGGATAAAGTCCCTTTTTTACATTCCCCTAAAGATAGATCTGGTTTAACCATCAATTATGAAGATATTTGTTTGATTTTTTGGTTTCTAGTAATTTTTTTGTTGTGTATATGAAGCATTTTCATCTTCCATCTTGCTTATTCATTTGTTCCAAGTCCATAAGTTAATTTTGTTCTTATAAAGGGCTCAACACAATTTGTTTTTTTAATTTTAGTCATTGGTCATGTCTAGGTCTAATGAAAATATTTTTTCTATCAGAAACCTAATGCCCAATGCCCCCATTTTCTTGGTTCCCTTTGTTCTTGCCTTCCACATTCAAAAAGAAATAATCTATTAGCCAAGGAAATCTCAAGTTAGTATACTTTGTTTCTAAGTTAGCCCCCTAGATCTACTTTGCAATTTTTTGTTATAAAAGGTAAGGACTTTTGGTTGGTATAATTTAATTTGTGTAACACCCCAATGGTCTTCCTAGTGTATGATATGTTTGAGGTTAGTCCCTCATTCTTAAGGAGTAAACTAAGCTTCTCTCTTCTTACTCCTATTAGTGATTTTTTCATCTTTATATTCATGTTGTATCAAATCTATCTATGTAATGAATCTTATTATTAATAAAAGTACAAGCTTTTGCCTTTTATCCAAAAAAAAATCATCAAATCATAAATTTTACTATATAAAACTACATGTATACTTACCTATATTTACATATTTCATTGTACCATTTTCATCCTCTGCAATGCATCTATAATCATCTCATGGTTTTCCATATAAATATCCCATAACTCTTTATTAGTAGTAATCCCACAAAATCTCACTACTTTTATTTTTGTTTCCACAACCAAATATTAGTAGTGTAATATTATTATGTGGTTCATAAACTTTGAATGTAGGCAAACCATTCTTGTTAGATATTTTCATAGCCAAGTGCCAATAATTACAACTAAACCTATTGGATAATGATAGACATCATTATCTTCTTAAGGTTTAATTAAATTATGGTTAGCCTCAACCTATTTAGCCAACCAATGTTTTTTTTCCTCTTCATTATCCTCAGGTGAAACAACAACATACATATGTCCTTCAAATAAAACTTAATTCAAAATCTTGTGTGATATATAATTTGACTAATTTACATACATGAATTAATATATATAACTAAATTGTAATAAATAAAAGGGAAATAAAATAAATTTTGAATAAATTTACCTTCTTGTACAAGGTCAAAAAATGATCATAGTCATCTTTTTTAAACACTTGATCATTTTATTAGATTGCTATTTCGCATAGATTACATGTTTCTATAGTTGTCAAAAATATTTTATTTCACTCTTCAACCTATTTTATATTCTCACATGCTTTCCAATCACCTAAAATGTAGCATTGACAAAAACATGCAAACTCCCTTATCAACGCAGTTCATGTTCCTACATTTGAACTCTTAAATGAATGCCATTTTGTTGATCCAATAAGTGTAAAAATAAAATCTAGGTAATATATTATTTCCTTCAACTAATCAAAATAATTGTCAAATTATAGAGCTCATACTTGATCATGAAGATAAACTTTTATTGCACTAGTCCACAATCACATGTGCATATTTAAATGTGACTGCATTCTTAGATTTTAGTTTCTCTCTAGCAAGAATTCTCTTGAAACATACACTAGATCTATCATGTTCTTCTTTACCATGTCTAGCTTCAAAAAATCTCTATATATGTTGCATATTATTGTTGTTGTGAGTCCTACTTAACTAATACAACATTCAAGCATTCTTGAATTATTCCATATAATTATCAGACCATATGACATGTTTTTTCATCTAGATTCCCTTTTCTCTTAAATTTGTATAAAATATATTGAAACAATATTGAGAAAACTCTATCAAGAGCAACTAGTTATCACTCAAAGAAATTTTCTATCATCCTCTATTCTATTGAATCTAAATGTCTATAGACAATATGAATGAACATAGCCACTTGCACAGTGAGGTATATTATTTATGCGAGTGACTACTAGGTTCTTAGATCTTCTCTACCTAAGTAGAAATTAAACACTTCTGACATTGATCTTAATTTGAGGATGTTATTGAGCTCCATAGGATCCAATAAATTTAGGTTTTCTAGGTTGGATGGTAAAGATAGGTTGATCTAGACTTCTTCAAAATATGGCAAGTACTTGGTAGGTTCTAGATTTGAGATGGCTACTTCTCCCCCCCCCTCTCTTCAACTGGTCCATTATTTGAATATTGTATACAATTCCAAAGGTTTTCTTTTTATGGTGAACAACTTGCCATGGTAGAATTCTTACTATTTACAATCTCAGAAGGTGTAGTTTTCATTTTGTCAATAGATGTGTTTTATGTGAGAACAAAGAAGAAAGTATTAATCATACTATGGTCCACTACCAGTTCTCATAGAATGATAGATAGAGAATCTCTTGCTTTTTCCTTATTGAGTAGGTTTGGAATGAACATTTAAAGGACTACAGTTCTAGTTGGTCTCATCCTTTGTTTGATCCCCTTATTAGGGAACATAATAGTAGGCCTTTTTTCATGTTGGGTGGAGCCTTTGTACGGAAAGAAATAACATAATTTTTAGGTAAAGGAAAATCAGCTTGAACTCTATAGCTAATACAATTATTAGTAATTTCAAAGAAAAAATGGGCTATTTTGAAAGATATAAACAATCTCTTCCACCGTCTTCCCTTGATTGGCAGATTGTGAGAAATTAAAGATCAATTGATTCTTTTTATAGATTCATATACCCACCTATTAGGTTTAGTAATATTATTAAATAGGCCCCTCCAACTTAGGTTGCCATAATTTGAATTCTGACTTGACAGTTCTTTTAAAGGAAATTTAGGTTAGGCGGGTGGGGGTGGTGTCATTTATGACCATAGAGGCAGTTTGGTCTTAGCCTATGTGACTAAATTCGGGATGTATATTTCTAGTATGACAAAGGCAGCAACTATTTATTATGGTTTAGTTATTGTGAAAGCTAGAGAGTACAATCAAATCATCATAGAAGGTAATTCAAAATTACAATTTTATTGCTAAAAAATGAAGCCAAACCCTATTGGAAATGTGATCACCTTATTGCCAAGTGCATGGACCTCACTCATCAGATTAGTCACCTAAGTTTTAGGTATACAAAAAGAGAAGGCGATAAAGTTTGGATAATAAGCTAGCTTCATTAAGTCCATTTTCCAATCATTTGAAAATATGGATGGATATTTATGATATTCCTAATATGGATCATGTTGTTATCCTTGATGACTTCAAAACTCATGAAGAAGTTTAATCCAAATATTGCCTTTTTTCTTCCCATTACTGCCATTTCTCCCAGTCATTTAATGTATAGGTGGCAAACATCTTAGTCAAACTATAGTTGTACTTTAAAAAATCTTTGCAAGGGTTTTCTTTTTATAATGTTGTTTTTGTTTTCCCCCTCTAGTTTTCATCCCTAGGTTCTCTACGATAGCTATCAAGGGTGATCCTATGGAAACTGAACCTAATAACTATGATGATTTGAAAAATAATGCAATTCTTTGGTCAGAAGTTGTTAAGGGTAACCTTGCCAGCTATGTTGAAGTTATGCAAGGCTTAGATCTTTGATCTTTCAAAAATAATTGCTAAGTTGTGGGAGAAGGGTGAGGTGAAAATTGGGGGAGTTGTCTTTAAATTCTTTTCGGGCATGATAGCTACTATTACTGGATTGTTGTTGAAAGGAATTAAATTTCCTAAGAAGTAGAAAAGGTTTTACAAAGATGAGTTTAAGACATTTTTTAATCTTGGAGAAGGGGTTTCAATATTTCAAAGTGGATATAACATAGAAGACCTGCCAGGGATATGGAAGGATGCAACCTTGTTGCTGAAGAAATAATTGACATTAGATGGAAGATTTAAAATTTTATATACCTATCTCTTACCAATGCTCAGTCATCTAAGGTATGAAATAAAAATTAATTTTTTCTTCAGGGTATGTTCTTTCTTAACACAATCAATTGTTAGGGCTAAGTTGAAAAATTCCCTTCCTCTTCACCAAGAGTTGATTCTAAGGCTTTATAATTTCCACCTAGCCTTATCCTGACTTGGTGGGGCCTCATTGATTTCCCTGGTCCCTTATTAGATTCAAATTTGGTGGAGAAGCTCTTTGGTTCCCCTATTTCAAAAATTAACCCCAATGCTGCTTCTTTATCAATAAAGCCAAGATTTTTCCTACCCATTTCAACCCTATTAGAGGGCAAAATAAATTTTTTTCCCAAACCCCTCCTTCTCAAGAAGTAAAAATGGTAAATTTATATGAAGAGGAGGCTTTTAAAGTGTCCCGGACCTTAGAATTTGACTAGTCTCTTTTTTCCTCAGAGGAGGTTTCCCCTTTCACACTTGGATAAGAAGTTTCTACCTCCAATCCAAGCTCCCCTAATCTAGAAGTACAGGTGCCAAAGATGGAAGAAAATATTAGATGATGGGATGCGATTATTTAATGGCTCTTCTTGCAGTTTGAAGTGGCCATAAGAAAGATAAACAAGTTCAAAGCAGTGGTGGAAGCAGGGGCTAAGGCTAAGAAATGGGCAATGGAGGAAAAAGATGATAGGATTTGGAAGGCAGCTAATGATATGGTTGGCAAATTAGAAAAATAGAAAAAAGTTGATGTGATGCTAAATGATCTTAATGTGAAACTATCTTCAAGGGTTGAAAGAAATGCAGTGGCAGAGCTGAAGGAGAGCTAGGAGGTACTTAAGAGAAAAGTGGAGGAAATTTATATGTTGAGCTAGGATATGGCTTCAAATAATTTGGCCTCCTTGGTTTCTATTGAGGAAGAAATTGAACACAAAAGGAAAAGAGCAAAACATACATGGAGTCTCCCTCTATAATAGTGGATTCTCTTGCCTCTTTGGTCAAGGTTAATTTGTTGTCTGGCACTCTGGCCAACAATCGATGAAATCATGTTTTCTTACTTCCACTGTAACTGTAAATGAACTTGTGCCCACTCCTCTTCTTTGGAAATTAATTTTTTTGAGTACATGTTACAGAAAAAATAAGGTTTTCTAGACCTTCTTTGTCTTAAACAGGTCAGGAAGATGAACCTCATTATGTGCCTCACTGTTGTTTTTATTGGGCCAAGCTCTCGATCATCGAAAATAATAAAACTTTATCTATTCCTTTATTCACTAGGAATGTTTCTCGGATGCTTCTTGGATGAATATTTCACACTATGTTTTCTAAGAAGACTATTCTCTTGAGTACAGGCCATGAGGAATATTTGAAACTCCCAATTTCTTCTAGTTGTACTTACTGTATTTTTCCAAGCATTTGATTGATGTATGAAACTTACACCTGATTATTATACAAAGTGTCTTCATCCTTGTATTATTACTCGAAATGTCAAGTAATCCTTTATATTCTTGAACCAATTCATGATTTTTGATGGCTTTCTCTTGGCCAACATAGGGTTTCAAAAACCCTAGCCGACACACCATCCATATGGCTGCCGTTATGAAATCTTAGGGTTATGAAGATTTACCCTCACTACTTTGCATATATAGTCGTATTTGACTGAGAACGTCTTCTACAAGGTCTTCAACACTGTGATTTGATTTTCATAATCTTGCGGACTACACTGTTGTATTCTTTCATTTCTTTGGTGTAATTTAGCACTGCAAACTCTACCCTCCTTCAGTGGGTATTCTATTTGCCACGGGTTTTCCATTGAGATGCACTAGGATTTTAGCATAATAATGACAGATACTAAAATGCCGTAGCATACCGCGTGTGAAAGTGATTTTTCTCTCTTATTCTCTGAAGGAATTTTGATCTTGTAACAGTGGCTTTAAATTCTTTGTATTGTCTTATTTAACATGAATATTTTCCATTGCTCTATCATCAGGCAAACTGCTATAACATGGAATATATATTTGCAGCTGCAACATAAATTTCCTTTGACGATTACCCTTTCTTTTGTAATAAGTCAATTTTTTGCCATGCCCTGCTCTTGGTTTTGCACAAAAGGTTTTTGAGGTTCTCCATATATCTTGACTGCACTTTTCACTCATGCTCCTTTAAATATTATACCACTTCTTTCTTCATGATTGTTATCCCTATGTGCCATTAATGACAAATCCTCCTATCTAAGATTATGGACTATCAAGGTATTCATAGTTTCTCTCTCATATCTGCTCTATTGTTAATGAAACAAATCATTAAATTTTGCAATAAATTTGAGCCTCACATATGCTTCTTTTTTACAACGATTTTGTTTCCTTTCTTGATTCTTGAATTGTTATACTCAATAGTGACTACCAAATGGTAATTTTTTGACTACACATATTGACTAATTTTCTTCAACCACTTCACTAGGCTGCTATTCAAAATAATCACTTCTAATTCTAACAAAATTTCATGGATACCACCTTGTCCACTCAAGAATTCACTGATCTGCTCTGTTTTCATCAATTCTTTGACAGTGGGATGTCATTATTCTACCTTAATTTATCATTGTGTACACCACTCACTAGTTACTCCATGAAAGACATGAATACTTTTAGACCATTTCAGTCTAGAGTTTCTGCCAAATGAATCTTTTGATGGAAAATACAAAAAACAAACACCACATATCCTTTCTCTTTCAAATCTAATTATTCCTTTGGCAAGACTCCGAACTTAAATTGTCTTAGGGGAAAATTTAGTTATTGTACCTTTCATTTGCATATTGGGCTCAACCCTTGTGGGAGCCACATTTTACCCCACATGTTGATACTGAAAATGATTAGACCTTTTGCTGCACATGGAACAAACCAGTTAGAAAAAGATTCTTTTTTTTATTTGTTGATACATGTCTTTACGTTTTTTATGCACATTGAGATCAACTGATATATGTATAAGCACATGATCATGTAGCATATGTTGTTATGAGTAATGCAGGAATTCGAGCACTTGAAAGGGCTTGGGAGGTACAGAAACAATCAGCTTCAGACCATGATTGGTTACCCTCTTTACATGCTTATGCCTTTATTTTACTTATTTCATATATTTGTTGTTCTTCTTTTGTTTCAAAGAAGTAAAAGCCAGTCTCACAGCTTGTGTGAGACTAGATGTACATTTTTGTATTTAATGAATAAAGATTAGATTATTTTTCAAAAAATATTGCACAAATATTTTTATGTTATGTTCATTTTCAAAAAAAAGAAATGATTTTCTTAAACTCTGCACCTTTTTTCCTGATAACATGATTTCTCTACCTCATTGAGCTTGAAAGTGAAAATATGATAACTGTAATACCCTAAAAATGGCCCCTAATCTCGACAACATCACCAAGGTCCTAACCAAAGGCAATTAAATAAATTTTGAGCACACAATTAATTTCTAAAATCATCAATGTCACATAGCAAATTAATCACTCAATATTAATTAAATATTTATTTAATTAATTAAATCATTCCAAGTAAATCATTTTACACAATTATCTTATTTATTTTATTAAATATCTTTTGCATATTTAATTAAATAAATCAATTTGCCATAAATCTTCAAAAAAGGAAACAAATCAAGAAAGAGGAATTAAAAATTTGAGAAAAGAAATCAATTGGAGATAATCTTGAAAAACAAATTAAAAATTGATAAATAATCTCAAAGAAAGCAATTAAAACAATTAAATAATAAAATTGAATGAAATAGAGAATAAATTAGTTTTTTTTTTTATTTTATCTTAATTTTAGTTCAATTTCCTTTAAAACTGAGAAAAGCAGCCAATCACATCAATTCACCTGGATTGTGCTTCCTTTTGGAAAATCTTGACCGCTCATCATCATTTGATCTCAACCTTTGGTTTCTTTCTGAATTTTCTATAAATTCAGGCTCTCATCTCTCATTCAAAAAATCCTAGAAAATATATTGTTATTATGCTATTTTTGCTCTAGGTTCATTGATAATTTGCATTTAGATATTGCATATTAGTTATTTCATATTGCTTAAATCATGTTACATTGATCTTGCATATCTATTCATCCATCTTACATCCATTTAGTTTAATATCATGCTCATATAGATTAAATCCTTCATCTTGGTGTAGTCTAGTTATTGGTATTGCTTATACAAATCTGAGAGCAATCTTATACTTGCATCTTTTAGAAGGCAATGGATCGATTTGTAATGGTTTTCTTATTCGTTCTTATATCTATCTAACCATGCATTTAATGACTTATTTGAAGTGTTGTGTATTCCAACTATAGATACAGGGCCACTTTTCACACACACATTTTTGGCACCCAACATGGGGCAAAAGACTACTTTTTCTGCTTCAAAATCATTTTTTTTTATCTAGCCTGTTATTTATCGTACGAATCAGAAAATGGTGTCGTATGACATACTATTCTGATTATATGATTTTATTTTCCATCGTCCTATGCTCAGTTCTGACTTGTACGATAAAAGTCTTTTGTCGTTTAATACTATTCTTATTGTCGTACGATGCTGTATTATGTTGGGTTAAAAAAAATTTCACTTTTTTAGGTTTTCTATCCAATTTTGACTACATTGATGCTAACCCTGGATTGTCTTCTATCTACTTGAGATTTTCACAGCCTAACAAATTTCTTGTAGGACACTTGTCAAAGAATTTATCAATCAAACATACACTTGTTAAGGAATAAAAACAACATGACTACTGATATGTTGTTTTTGCAGGTTGCCTAAAGAGAATCAATCAAACATTGTGTATTGTTTAATATTTTAGGCACCTAACTTGCTATCTGGTTAATGAACAAATCTGTCTTTCATGTTTTTAGAAAATTCTGAGAGGTAGGAGAGTATGCTCTTGTCTTTTTAGACAATCAAAAATCTAGACCCTTAAGGCATTTTCTTTGTTTGAGATTTGTACATCTTTAGCAGGCATGCCCTCTTGAGGAGCTTTAAAACTATTAAAGCCTTTACGACTAGTGTGAGAGGAATGACCTAAGTGGGAATGGCTAAACGTTGGGTACTCCAACCCACTATAAAATAAATGTGATTTGATGAAAATCAAGTCAATGAAAGTGCTCGGGAATCTCTCCTCAGTACCTTCGGTATATTGAACCTTGGTTTTTAAGGCTGGGAGAATTGAGTTTATACCTCGATGCGCCGAACAGACCCCTTACTAGATCTGATTAAAATTAGAAGCTACACGATTTACCTCCGAAGGGTTGATAATCTTTATGCAAGAGAGATAGTAACTCTCCCAAGACACTTGCCATATCATGCCCCCATTAGCGTTTGGAGTCGGATAATACGATGTTGAGAATCCATTACGTGAGACTCAGTGGCCGCATTCTAATTAGCTATTGGGTGTGTACCTAAGTCAACAAGCAAAGGTTTTCTTCTCTAAGCCAACTTCTATAGGGTTTGCATGTTGTGATTGGAGTTACTATTCATACTGCGTGTTTTTTGTGTTTTCATTCCTAAAACTGAAACTGAAATACTAAAACTGGAGAAAACAAATCAAACAAATTAACAACTCAGTGTTTAAAATCTATCCGTGTCAAAACTAGTCTATCTTGGTCAAAAATCAGTCCACCTCAAAATTGGTCATACTTAGTTGTCATGCTTTGCTATTGAAAAACTCAGAATTTTTGTCTCTGTCTTGTTAACAGTCATACAAACCTAATCATTTGTCATCCTGCACCATATCCTATGTTGTACGAGTCTTCTAATTTGTCATCTGAGCTCAATCCTTTGTCGTACGAGACCCAATAGTCTATCATTTAAAGCTAAATCTCATGTCGTACAAGATAGAACTACACTAAACCCTTTGTCATTCGGGACATGCCAATTTGTCGTACGGTACTAGGCAGAAACTCGTACAAAATAAAACCCTTATTATCCTGAAGCTGTTATACTATCGTATGATCTTAGAAATCTTTTCATACGAGTCTATGATTTTTCTAGTCCAGAATAGTAAAAGTTGTCTAAAACAGTCTACAATGAGCCTAAAAATTGGTTATCATCCTCCCGAGCATAAACAACCTTGATAGTATACCCTTGCCCTTGCGTTGCACGATTTTGTCGATCATCTCTCAGCTAGTTAAAACAACATCTTATCAAACCTAAGTTAACTTAGATAATATCTTACATAGGATAGATCATTACTGAAACCAGACCAGATCTTAGTAACTTCTCTCAATCACTATGTTAAACGAACTACTATCTACAATTTGATCTTGACTTCTGCAACACAACTAGCTCTCGGTCCCGTCAATTGTAAATTCCTATCCAAACCAGAAGCTCTTCTAAAAAAATTGATAAAAGTAAGAAGCCCATGGATCCCTTAGCTCCAATTCCCATGGCTACCTTTGCTCAAATGCTTCAAGATACCAAGGAAGAAATATATGACATGAAAATCCAACAAAATAAATCAATGTCTCCATTTGAAAAACAAATGCATGATATCAAGTGTGAGAAACTTCAAGGAATGCTAAAACGATTATGTGATTTGACAGTCAAATACCATCAACAATCAAAAGCCAAATCTAAAACACGCTCACAAGACACCTTCACCAAGTCATAAAGAAATTTCCTCCAAATATCCTCTAGATAGATAGTTTACACCTTTGGAGCAATTTACTGAGTAATCTTTGAAAGAGCTTCTTGAGAATAATCTTATCATATTACCTAAAAAGACCACATGGGGATGTGGAGTTTTGAGTAATTACTATACATATCATAGGCATAACAAACATAAGACTTCAATGTGTATGGAATTAAAACATAAGATTCAACATCTCATTGATAATGGTGTCATTGAAATTGAAGACCCTAATGACTCACCTAAAGAAAAAGAAGGAACTACTTCTAAGCATGATCAAAACCATGAACCTATCTCTAGCAAGGCACCATATGTGGCTTCCATCCCTTCCATGATGCCTTCATCTCCTAAAACTTCTTAGCAACAATCCATACCATCTCCTTCAAATAATTAAACTTCTCATGTTTACCTTCAAGGGCTATCTCCTATGGAAATCCAAGTTAATGCCAATATTGATACAAGTTCCTATAAAGATTTAAAAATCCTAGATCCTATGCCATCATGCACTCCAATTCTAATCATACCCACTCCAGAGAGTCCCACTCAAAATGCTTCACCATCATACCAAAATATGAACACCTTTCAAGAATCCTCCATGCATATCAAAAACACTACCTCTTCCTTAGAAATGGCTTCATGTCAAGAGGAAAATCTGGAAAATAAAAAAACAAGTCCTACCATAAATCAAGATCAAGACACCAAAACTCCTCAATCCCATCTAATTATTGAAAAAGATCCTATTTCACTAGAATCCCATGATGATCCCCTTATGCCTTTCCATTTCTTCCAAGATGACCCCCTTCCATCTTAAAAGGAAAGGATCCTTCCAAATCCCATTCCTAATCCACTTCCTAAGCAAGATCATGATGCCTCTTCCACCTTTTCAAACAATCCTATTCAAAATGAAGAGTCAAACACCGTATCCAATGGCCCTCTTCCATGTCAAGATCAAAGTATCCCTTCATCTTCTTGTCATAATCCTCTATGTTCACCTCAAGGTTCCATCATGCCCATAAAGCTCTCTCATGATCCTATCATTCCTTGCAAGCCACCTGCACCTCAAAATGGACTTGCCTCTAGCATCAAAAGTAAGAAGAAACCCTTTGTTAAAAAGATCTTTCAGAGCATGCATTATCAAAGAAAAGGGTTAGACATTCATGAATAGGGTATATTAGAACCCCCCGCTATAAAATAAAATCTTGATTATAATGGCTACATTTCTCACTCTCAAGATTTTGGTATCCCTCATAAATCCTATATTTCTCCACTTAAATCTAAATATATGCGTTCTCCTTCGCCCCTTTCATCCATTCTAGGTCCCTATATCCCTCCATCCCTTATGCAGGATCAACAAAGGCACACATCTTCGAGTAGCTTCCATCCATGTAAAGGACCTTCATATCATTCCTATCTATCCACACATCTCCCTCCAAGCAATTTGGATGCCAAGCATAAAAGTCATAAGTCAAGTAATCCAAATGTATTCAAGGATCAACATGTCCCATCTAATCGACATGTCAAAACAAATAAAATTATGATCCCAAAAGAAAAAGGAAAATACAAAATGCCACAAAGGCCCACAAAGAAAGAAGAAAAGTTAAAATTTATATGGGTTGCTAAGGCACTTGTACAAGCAATGCGCTCTAATGAACTACAAAAGCATGAAAAATCAAAAACCATGTGGATCCTTAAGTGGCTACTTGAAGCGCATCAATCTAAAGAAAAATCAAAATTGGCATCCAAAATTGTTGTTCCTCCATCCAAACCTTCTGAGTCTATTCCTCCATCACCTCCTTCATCCATTTTGGGTTCTTATGCCCCAAAATTTGTAATCTTTTCTCCATCCAAATCTCAAAATATGAGATTCACTTCTCTTCCATATGTCCACCATCCCTCAAGGTGTGTGCCAATGTTGATCTTTCCAACATTTTCATCTAGCCATACACAATTCTTTCAACATCCCATCCATTATCCAACACCTCTTTTTCACCCTTCCATCCCTCTTATCCAATCCTTTGCATAAATCCTTGCCCTAGTTTCATTTCATTATCTTGCCAACATCTTTGAGCATACCTTCATAGCCATGGTCTATTGCAACTCATATTCTAAGGGTACCATCCAAATAAGCGAGACGTTGAGGTCCTTCTTCCATCCCATATCATTCCTCCATTATCTTCCAAAGAAAACAAAATGATGAAAAAAAAGAAAAAAAAAAAGTAAAGAGAAATAATTTCGTCCTTGTGTGAAAACCACTTCTTGTGGCACATTGGGAAAGTACCATGATGAAAACCTCGCAAACAGGCATCATGCATAATCCACTATCCTTTTGCACTTTACATTGGGGGCAAGTTCCTATTACTACTTATTAAGTTGCCATTATTTTTATGTCCAAAGTCATTCTATATACTCTAGTCGGTTACTACTACCGAAATATTCAGTCAGTTATAGAAGAAAGTAGTCACAGAGCCCAGTATACACTGAGCTGTCAACCAAGTAACATTCTATGTTTACCGAGTAGCAATAATGATACACTCAAGTGATATACACCAAGTGAAACGTGTTACCAGATTCATTGAACCTAGACACATGTGTGGAAATGTGTTACAAGATTGAGGAACAAAGAACCGTTATCACATTGGAAATTGCACTTCTAGATTGTGTATGATTTTGAGGTCATCTATCCAATAAAATATTTTGTATGGTTAGTCACTTGATAAATCATGTTTGTAAGATCGAAGCAATGAACCAGATCATCGACATAAGAGATCTATTAATACAACATGAATTAAGGATCAAATGGGTATGTGTGTATGAGTGTGAAGATAGACATATGTGAAAAGCAAAATCATGGGAAAGCACTGAGTGTTATGAATATTATAGAGACACAGAGGTCACCAAGAAGGATTTTAGAGAAAAGTCAAAGAACAAAGTAAACAGAAGGGTTTACCGAGCTATTTGATGGGTTACCGAGGTATGCTATAAGCAAGGTAATCTCATTTTTAGTACATAGAATCTGCTATAACATTTCAGATGTAAAGTTGCAGATATTTGTAAAGATTTTATTGTAATATTTTGAAGTTGTAAGAGAAACCTTTAACAGGGTAAAAGACTCTAACAAAGTCTATAAATTGTAAAGCCTTTGACTAGGTGCAACATTTAGAATAAGCGTTGTAAAATCCTTTAGCAAGGTAGATCTAATGATCTTGATACTCCTAACAAGGTAAGCTATTAGAAATAGCTAAACATGAAGCTCTAACTGAGCACTCTTTATTGTTGCAATAGTGAAGTTGTGGGTGCCATCCCCACCGCAATTTTTCTCTCTAACCAAGAGTTTCTGCGTAACCAAAATATATGTGTTATGGAGTGAATCATGTATGATTGTTATTTATTTGTTTTAGCCTTATGTTATGTTACAATAGTTTTTGGTTTATGCATAACAGTATAGTTATTATTGAATAAAGGATTTGAAGTACTGATTCACCCCTCCTCTCTCATTACATTAGCATTCCATATTGGGCTTAACAATTGGTATCAGAGCTTGAATCTTGGAAAAGGGTTTAACAACCTAAAGAAAAAGATCTTATCAATGGAAGGCTATAAACAATCTTGGAGATTTGTGTATTTGCAAGAAGAGTTGGATCATGCTAATCAAGTGATTGCAGACATGCGAAGACAAATGAAAAAATCATTGAAAGTTAGAAGAAGATTGTTTGATGATTTGCAGGACTCTCAAGAGCTGCTAGAACAAATTGAAACATCATCTAAGAACAGTATATTTGAAGAGACTGAAGAGATGATTGGAGAATTGAAAGAAAAGAACAAAGCACTAACTGATCAGCTAAAAGCAATGAAAAGAGGACATGAACATTTCAGCACACAGATGACTGAAAATCTTGATGCATTAAGGACAGCCGAGGATAAAGTAAGAGATCTAGAAAGAGAAAAACAATAGCTTTAAGCACTAGTATCTGAAAAGAATGATGAAATCACAAGGTTGACTGGAATTCAAAGTAATCTATTGGATCAATTGGGTTATGCACATCATGAAGCAAATCTGAAGGATAATGAGAATCAAGCATTGAAGCTTGAAGTATCAAAGTTGACCGATGAACTTGAGACAGTGAAGAAATCCAAAGAAACACTGAAGAAGAGCTATGAAGCATCAAAGATGTTGGATGAGCAACTGAACACAAAGAGATCCAAGAAAGTTGCTGGACTTGGTTACAAAGGAATCCACACTACCGAGAAAGGAGAATCATCAAAGCAAGTTGGAAACAAGAAGAACATCAAAGGAAAGAAGCCTATTTGCAGCTACTGTGGAAATCAAGGTCATACTACCAACTTGTGCCAAATCGGAAAAGGTAAGCAACCGGATGTCACTAAGTCTAATGATTATTGTAACAATTGCAATAAGTATGGTCACACATCTATCCAATGTAGGACAAAGTCTATTAGCAATTATCAGAAGGCAAAATTCAAAGGGTTTTGTAAAAACTGCAATAGATATGGACATAGTACCAAGAAGTGTTGGTTTAAGCAAAAGAACTATATGTGGTCTACACACCGAGCAAATGCTAGAGGTTACTGAACTCACACAGGTCCTAACCGATAGTATTCTGCAGTACCATGGGATTATAATACAAGGATATGGTGTGAATGCTGTGGAAGATATGGACATATAAGTGCCAACTTCTTTATAAGGTTTTGAATGAACATCCAAAGATCATGGAGAAATCCTGGTATGTCATGTTTTCATTGTCAGAAAGTTGGACACCTGGCTAAAGATTGTAGAGATCAACCTAGAGGAGACACTGAAGAAATAAAAAGCAACTTATAGATGATTTGGAAAAAGAAGGAAATTGTGTCAAATGAAGAAACCACCTTACCTACCGAGTTAGGTGCACCTATTCCAAATTAATCGGTAAGGGTATGAAGGGACTACATTCTCTGAAAGGTTAAATCTTAACAGTTCCTATTTTATCATGCATTTAGTTCAAAATCAGCATAGCTAAAGATGCATTAGCGAGTTTGAAATTTTATCAAGTCTTTTTTAGCACTAGTCTAGTCGATAAATACAGGAAGCTTGTCTACTCGGTAAATATAGGAAGTCTAGCTACTTAGTTAGAGCATAAAAAGGAAGTGGTACCGAGTGCATTTAATGTCTTTCGACCTACCTGCATGAAGCCTGATAAGGTATATTGTGTACTTAAAGCTTTTGCACGGTCATTTTACACTTGCCAAGTTTCCAGAGAGCAGAGCAAAGTGATTCAAAGGCGATCAAACCTCCTTTGAAGTGAAATTCAAGGTATTTACACATCGATCTCAAGTATTTCTAAGAGCTAGCTATCGGGAAATATCATTGTGATAATCTATTTTATATTTGCTAAGTGGAAAATGTCTGTCGTTTTAAAATTTTCAAACCCTAAGGATCTTTTGTTAGTGATTATCTAAAATCTACTATGGCACCTAAGATCTAGAAGCTCGTTGTTATTGAGAACATTGAAAAGCCCTCACTGAAATACTCTTTAACTCCCAAAGTAGCATCTGAACCAGATGATAAAACTACATTTTCACTCATTCCGGATAAGGTTTTACTAGTTGAGGATGTCAAATTCTTCACTGAGTGTCGTGTTGAGGAGCTAGGTCATGTTGAAATCAAGGACACATATGGTGAATTGTGTACTGATGGGAAATTGGATAGCAAGTATGAACACATCAAAATCAAGGGATTGACTGAAGCCCTAGCCTATCCTCGTGTCTTCAAACCACAATGGGTCAAGTTTGTTCTGAGCAGAGTTCATGATGATTTCATGTGGTTAATGGAGAAACCATTCAAAATCACCAAGGAAATCATTCATTTGATCACTGATTACACTATTTTTGATCATGCTCAAGCTCAGAAAATGATATCACAAAAGGAATTGATCACTCTAACCAGAGTTGAATCTGATTGCAGAGGACTAAAATTGAACAATGTGACAGATGCAGAGCTGAAGTTTGCCATTAGAGTAATAGGTTATTGTTTCTTCCAATCAGCAAGGGAAAATAGTGTACCTTGTGCAGCAGTCGATTTAGCATATAAAATTGTGAAGAAAGGAATGAAAATTGATCTTTGTGAAGTATTGTTGAAAAACCTATTTAAGAATCTAAACACCATAAGGAAGCCGAAGAAGAACAACTAGGCTAACACACTGAAGTTTGGATCACTTCTGGTATGCATGTTTTTCTATTTTGAGAAATTCTTTCCATCAGTCGGTAATGTAGTTTGGGAGCTACACCGACCAATCACCCATCAAATCAATGACTTCATCAAACGACTAGGTGATAATTTTAATAATATTATGGATGATTACTTTAGCAAGTTTCAGGAAAAGATGCATAACAGGTATAGAATTCCACCCCAGTTAGTAGAGAAATACAAGGATGTCATATGTTTTGAAGTGGACACCGACTACTGCTATGTTAATGTTGTGGAACCGAGAACTCAATCTTTGCCACCTATGGGTTATGAGATTGAATTTGACATCACACAACAATAGATAGATGCTTTTCTTACATTACCAAGGCATCCTATTGAGCTGAGGTATGGAACCTATGAAGAAGTTAAAGAGAAAGTAAAAATGAGTATTGTAGTACCCAAGGCTACAAGGAAAGCAACAAAAATGATCAAGGCATTAATGGAGAAATTTGGAGAAGGTTCTTCCTCCACACCTGTCAAAGGCACTCCAGTAATCACCGAGGAGGAATCTGAAGCCCAAGAGGTAGCTATAACACTGAGCACTGAGTTTCCTAAAGGAAAAGTTTTGAAAAGAAAGAAACAGGATACATCACAAGTATCACCAACTCCTTCAGTCAAGTGCCCAAACACAAGATCATCTACAGTGTCACCGAGTAAGAAACCAAAGAATGTTGCCACACCAAAGGTAACAAAAACTTACAAGAAATCTACTCAAAGACTCATTTTGACTAAAGAGTCCAGCGACACCGAATCTGAAGATGCAAGAAAATTTCAGATTGTTAAGAGTAAAAAGGTAGATGTACATAGTGTTGACAATTTTTGTACTAATCTGAAGCAATATGGTGGATTTGGAGCATTCAGATATGTTAAGTATGAATCCAGAGCTAATGATGAAAAGAGACAAATAGAAGAAGATGTCATTTGCACACTTCTAAAATTTCGATTGGTCCCATTGGAAGTATTTGAATCTCTTCCAAATGAATTATATTTGCATATTGATAATAGGTGGAAGTATGCCATGGACTTAGAGAAACAGATGAGAGAAAGAAGTCTGGTACATCTCTTTCCAGACATGTCGGTAGATGAGATCATTGAACATCTGAAAAACTGCCACACAAACTTCCTAGTCAAGCAAAGAGCCTTGAAATTAATGAATGGCCTTTACTTGCATGTAGAGAATGAGACCAAAGAAAAATGGCAGGAAATATTTTGAATCAAGAATGCTGGTGAGCAAGCTGAAGTTGAAATAGTTGATGTCACCGAGCAAGATCCTAATATCACTGAGCAACACCCTGCTGACACTATACAAGTTGATGAGGATATCATGGACATCGAGGCACAAGAACAGGAAATGATAGAAGGGAATGCATATGCCAAACTGGTATCCAATGAGTCAGTTTTGGAGCAAGTTCAGCCCTATCCTCCGGTCACCCAGCCTATTTCAACCAAGGCCCCTCAGGATACTAAACAAGGAATAGAGGGTCAAAAGTCTATAGAAGGAGAAACTACTTCTCAGGCCACCGGGGAACAAACCTCTCAAGCTCCTTCTAGCACTGAAAATGTTACATCTGAAACCCCAAGCACAAAAGCACCGAAGGACACAACAAAAGATACATCAGAGGTTCAAGAAATTGACAAGAGTATTGCCTCTACTGAGCAACCTACCGAGGGTCAACAAACCTCACAAGCCATTGTATTAGTTCAACTGATGAAAGGTAAAGAAAAGAAGATGAAAAAGCATAGTTTTAAATTAGATTTGTCAAAACCAATAGTGTTGCCAAATGTAGACATATCCAAATTAAAAGGGCAAGCACTCATTGAATTCAGTGAACTATGTAAAGCCAAAACAGAATAGGAAAAACAAATGGCTCTTCAAAATAAAAACAAAGTACTTTAGAAGGTGAAAGCACTATTAATAGATATGCTACCTGAAGCTACAGTGACAATAGATGCAGCCATCCATGTTCAACTGGATGAACTCCTAACTAAAATAGAGACAGCTAGAGTATACGCATCCGAATATTTGAGCAAATTGAAGGACAAAGAGCTCACTGCTAAAATGATTGAAGAGGTACAAAAGGCTATTGCTATTGGCAAAGTAAAACTTGTCAAATTTATTGCTGAGTTGTCCCCTCAACTCAAGCACATTCTTTATTCATTTCAGAAACTCTGTACATTTTCTTTATTCATTAAAGATATCAAAAATAAAATAGAAGTGATTGAGAAAGAGATCACCGATCTCTCAAATAAGTTGACCACTGAGCCAAACTCTATTCAACATTTTTATACAAAGTTACAAAATCTCATGGATCAACAATTGGAACTCAAGAATGAAGAGCACAAGATAAGGATGGACATAATGACTCTTCAAACATTATTCATTCCTCATCTTTCATCCGTCCAAGAACAGATCAACAAGGCTACCTCCCTATCCACTCAACAAGAGGGAAGCACCTTAGATGGACTAATTTCATTGTTAGCTGACATTATAGCTCAAAATTCACTCATGGGTAGTGTCAAGGATGCCCTCTCTGCCACTCTCACTGATGCAAAGACAAAGTATAAATCCATTTTTGACCAGTTGCCTCCACCAACTGGTAACTAAGTTTTGATGTTTGTCAAAAAGGGGGAGTGAGTATAGCATCAAAGTATCAAAGGGAGAGTGTAGTATACAAGGGGAGTATACCGAGTAGGACAAAGTTTCCAGATGCACAACACCGACCAGTGACCACTGAGCAGTGAACCAAGCAGTTAATACAGAACATTGATCACCAAGCATGCAAAATCAGAGTTTTGTATAGTATATTGATAAGGGGAGTATATTTGAATATACCATTTTATTGACTAATTTATATACTATCTGTTTAGTCAAATTTTGTAAGTATATAGATTTTTGAGTTATGACTTTGAAAGTAGTTTTGTCAAACATCTCAACTAATGTCAACAGAGGAGATTGTTACTACTTATTAAGTTGCCATTAGTTCTATGTCCAAACTCATTCTATATACTCTAGTCAGTTACTACTACCAAAATATTCAGTCGGTAAGAACAGAGCAGTCGGTTATAGAAGAAAGTAGTCACAGAGCCCAGTATACACCGAGCTGTCTACCCAGTAACATTCTATGTCTACCGAGCAGTAATAATGATACACCGAAACTGAGTGAAATGTGTTACCAGATTCATTGAACCTAGACACATGTGTGGAAATGTGTTACAAGATTGAGGAACAAAGAACCGTTATCACATTGGAAATTACACTTCTAGATTGTGTATGATTTTGAGGTCATCTATCCAATAAAATATTTTGTATGGTTAGTCACTTGATAAATCATGTTTGTAAGATCGAAGCAATGAACCAGATCATCGACATAAGAGATCTATTAATACAACATGAATTAAGGATCAAATGGGTATGTGTGTATGAGTGTGAAGATAGACATATGTGAAAAGAAAAATCATGGGAAAGCACTGAGTGTTATGACTATTATAGAGACACAAAGGTCACCGAGAAGGATTTCAGAGAACAGTCAAAGAAAAAAGTAAACAGAAGGGTTTACCAAGCTATTTGATGGGTTACCGAGGTATGCTATAAGCAAGGTAATCTCATTTTGAGCACATAGAATCTGCTATAACATTTTAGATGTAAAGTTGCAGATATTTGTAAAGATTTTATTGTAATATTTTGAAGTTGTAAGAGAAACCTTTAACAGGGTAAAAGACTCTAACAAAGTCTATAAATTGTAAAACCTTTAACCAGGTGCAGCATTTAGAATAAGTGTTGTAAAATCCTTTAGCAAGGTAGATCTAACGATCTTGATACTCCTAACAGGGTAGGCTATCAGAAATAGCTAAACATGTAGCTCTAATAGAGCACTCTTTATTATTGCAGTAGTGAAGTTGTGGGTGTCATCCCCACCGCAGTTTTTCTCTCTAACCAAGAGTTTCTATGTAACCAAAATATATGTGTTATGGAGTGAATCGTGTATGATTGTTATTTATTTGTTTTAGCTTTATGTTATGTTACAACAGTTTTTGGTTTATGCATAACAGTAAAGTTATTGTTGAAGAAAGGATTTCAAGTATTGATTCACCCCTCCCCTCTCAGTACATTAGCTTTCCATATTGGGCCTAACAGTTCCATCCATGTACATCCTCTATTATCCTTCTTCCTCCATTATCCCTCGTTCGCTCTATCTACATTCATATCCCTTTTCCACCTTTGATCTTGACAAGGTTAAGGATCTTTGTAGACTTCATGTGTCCTATCGATTACACTTGATCCAGACCCTTTAGCTCCTATCCATTACTTTCTTACATCCTCCATTACCACCTTTGATCTTGATTATCCTATTTATCCCCTATCCAAATCTATTCCCTGATCTTGATCAACACTATGGACAAAATGCAAAAAACATGCTTTTCGCAAACCTCTTGACATGGCCACTTCTCGGGACCATATGGATTTGTTACACTATATTCTTGCTTTACATCACTTAAATCCTTGGTTTATATCGCTAAAATCCTTGGTTTACATTGCTATATCTGGACCATGTGCTTGGATTAACATGACAAGATAGTCCTTGAAAGCATCCACCATCATTCACTTATCCATTCATGTACTCAAAATCCCTTTTGCCTTGCTAGACACTAGGGGCAAACATCAAAATCCTAAAAAAAAAATCATAAAAAATCCTGAAGAAATTCTAAAAAATCATAAAATGTCCTGAAGAAATTCTAAAAATTAGAAAATGTCCTCAAGAAATTCAAAAATAAAAATAGAAAAAAAAAAGAAGAAAAAAGGAAAAAGAGAGAAAATGCCTTGGTAAAAACCTGGTAAACAGGCACCTTGGTAAAATAAAAAAATTAAAAAAATGAATCTCTACCAAGTAGGTGAAAACTTGGTAAACAGGCGCCTCTTGTACTCAATCACTCCATCTATCAACGCAATGTTGAAATTCCCACTTTCATGCATCTTTACTTTTGCTTGTACATATTTCAGTCACTTTTGTGACATCCTGGTTCTTTTAGAACCCTCATGGCTTGAAAATGATTATTGTCCTAGTCTTAGGTTAATCAATAGAGCACTTTACATGCCCTAAGAAGTATCAACCAAGTCATCTTTATGTCAGTGATACCCGGTCATTCACTTGGAGTCAGTCACCTATCTCCTAACTACTAAAGAGTTTTATCACTAGTATACAAGCAAAACAACATTACTGAAAACAATCACTGAACAGTTTGAGCTATGCATGAAAAATTTCTTTGTGTGTTGTCTTTTATATTGGTTTTCGATTATTATCCCTTAGAGTAACTTGAGGAAGTCTATTGTAACCAAGAGGAGCAAGGATGGGGGGCATAATATTTTAGTTATTTTCTGCTTGTAGGAATGATTCTGATGATCTGAAAACATCTAATCAGCTGGGTGTTTGTGATAAGTGTCTTCACACTAAGGTGAAATCACCACACATACCTCGACTCCACTTATTTGAATGCGACAAGGAGGTTCCCATCATTTCTTTGTCTATTTTGAGGGAATTTCTTTATTGTGCAATCTGGGTCCATGCGTAATCTATCCAAGAATATGAATGGAAAAAAATGGGTCATTGCGAACAAGATAATTAATATTGCACATGAAAAACAAGGAACTCTAATCTTCCTGTTGTGGTTGTAAAATGCTCAATGCTGAAAATTAAACTTTTCAAAATCCAGTGACTAGGTTTAGGTTGCATTTTGCATATCATTTTGCATCTCATTCTGCATTTTGTGAATTTAGAGTGATTTTGGTATGGTAACAATGGTCTCTTTATCTTCTGCATGAGAGTTTGAAGTATCATAATTTCTTAGCTAAGTGGTCTCTTTTCATCATTTCTCCAATCGAGTACTTGTGTTTTGAGATGTTAGCTATATACATAAGCATCTTATATAGATTCATACATTTCAATATTTCTCATTTGCGTTCATCTTATTGCATAGAAAAATGAAAAATTTGCATTACTCATTCTCATCATTCATTTTCACATTCATTTATTTGCATATGAAAAAAAAGAAACAAAAATAGTCATCCATAATCATTTGCATTACATACATTCATGCTAAATTAGAAGTGCATACATATTGATTAAAGCATATAGAAAACATCTCAAAAATCAAATCAACACAAGTATAATGAAGTCAAATCAGATCTTGTATATATATATATCGTATCAAGTCTAAGAGTACAAAATGATGTCCAATGATATGTACAAACTCCCATCGGAGCAAGAATTGTATAGGCTACAAAAAATGGGTGTGTCTACAAAAACATATCACTGCTACAAAATGAAATATCCAGCTGGCGCCCTCTCCCTCATTGCCAGGTGGAGGAGGAGGAGCCTGATGATTGGGATCCTGACGAGGTGCCCACGCTCCCTTAGACCGTGCCATATACTGTGAATAAGGGACGACCTGCTGTGCAACTAGAACTGCCATGCTATATGCCGCAACATAGTAGGTTGCCCTGCTAGTCTGATGGAAAACCTCCTGCTGAAGGGTGTCTTGCTCTGCTCTCATTGCCGCAACCTGACGATCGCGCTCTACTCTCAGCTTAGCTAGCTGATGATCTCGGTCAACCCTCACCTCTACAAGCTACCGGTCTCGCTTCGCCAACTGAGTCTGAGCCACTATCAAATGTGACTGCAACTCCGCTAAATGTGCCCTTATCGACCGTCCAGCATTCGTCCCCTCCACTCTCGCAGGCTCTCCACCCCCATCTCCACCTCCAGCTCCATCCTGTTCCTCTTGCCGCTGATAGACCTATCTTGAAGGTGCTCGCTCCTCCCTAGCTCCACCCAATCTCATTCCTTTACCCTCAAGAGATCCACCCTCACCCCTCTGCTATCCCACATCAGTTGGAACCTTGCTACTACTAGCACCATGATCATCACCTATCCACCTCAGATCCTCAGCTCTCTATCCTTGTCTCTAGCCCTGCCTCTGACCCTGTCCCTATCCCTGCATGGGGGCATCATCCTAAACCTCCTCAATGTGAGGAGCCTACACAGCTGGATCCGTCAAACTAGGGAATGGATGTTGCTGGAAAAAATATCTATACTGGCGAAATACCCCTGCATGTACAATATCCCCCAGGTAATCCCATCTCAGTCTCTCTAGACCAGTCAGCTCCTGTATGTCCAACGCATAAGACAACCTCGGTGACCATCCCTTCCTCTTATCATCAGCATATCAGGCATATGCTATGAACTCCTGTGATACCCCCTAAGGATGGCCATACTGTCTCATCACTCGTGATATTGCAAGCTACTTCACTATCATCTGCGATCTGCCAATAAGAAGGCGAGTAACAAAAGGTCCCTGTGTACCAGCCTCCAGTCATCCCATGGCTCCAAGCCCCTGTACGACCTCCATACCACGGCTATCAGGTCATCCAACTACCACCGCCAAAAATTTGTCTTGCCCAGATGGGGTTGTGTAACATAACCGACATACCTATATACAACTGCTTGCCTAGGCTCTTTTCTATCATCAACAATAGGCTGACAAACTGGGAGGTGCTCCCAAGCCCAAATCTGTAAGATAAAAACACCAGTGGCCATGCTCTTTCCCTCCCTATACACTATCTCATGCATCTCGCAATACATGTGGGCCAAAATGTATGAACCCCAGCCAAATCTCTAAGGGGTCTCAATCAATCTCTCCAACATCCGGCCCCATCCACACTGAAATCCCTGCTGACCTCTATCTGGCATAAGAAAACAATCAATAGAACCTTCTAGGATGCAAGCAAGAGGAAACTCGTCATTGTACCTACTCATCATGATGTCCCAACTGATAGAACATGTCAAGATATCAGGATCCCTGAAGACATGCCTCACTGCTTGTAATCCAGGAAGGTGTCCTAAATCGTAATTCACCTTATCCCCAGCATAAGGGATATGGAGGATCCTATATACATCCTTGGGAGTGATATTCATCTCTACAACTACTAATTGAAAGGTATTATGCTTAGAATGGAATCTCTCTACCAATGTTGTAAGCATACCGTGACTCACACGAATATCAGGTAATCTCAATAGATGTGTCAAGCTACACAAGTCAATATGAGCCTACTCAACCTCTGATAGCTATTGAACTAAAGTCATGGTAGGTGGATAAACACACCTGAAGAGCACATGAGGCAATCAAACCTACAAAATCAAACGATGGAGTATCAGAATACATTCCAAATTAGCCTACAAGAGAAGTAAAACATCATGCAAATCCAACTACGTCAATTGCAAAAAAAAAAGTTCAAGTTTAGACCTTAAAAAATGCTCACTATTTTCCAAAAGACAAAATATAGAAGAGTAGAAACCCGTACGACTCAGGATTGAGCCTCGTACGACAAAAGACTCCCAAACAACAAAATATTAGACTTTGCATGACAAAATGGGCTTTTATGAAGGTTGTTGTATGACACAAGGGTGAGTCTCTAATGACAAAACTAATGGTCTCAAATGAGAAAACAAAACTTAGGAGTTTTTCGTACAAGACAGAATCCTGTCTCGCATGACAAAACGAGATTGGCAGACTTAAAACGTGCAAAAACTTGAAAAATGAACAAAAAAATTCAAAATTGAGAACATAAAGAGGCTTAAGATTGATCACTTACCGCTGGTTCATAGTGTCAAGGTCGATTATGTCATCTTTGGCGCTCGAATTGATGCTCACGAGTAGGGACCACCATTTTCTTCGCAGAAGGCTTTTTGACTTTTCAAACTTTGAGGGATGAAATGAATTGAAAATGACACTTTTACCCCTTATATAGCCAAAACCCTAATTTTTCAACTTGGTCCGATGGACATGAAAATTGTACCCTTAGCTAATGCGCTCGTTCTGACTCCATTTGCGGGATCGAAATTAAAATTAAAGATCATTTTCCTATTCAATTTCACAAAATTTGGACCACTTAGCACTTTTAATAAAAAACTCATTCTCTCTTCTAATTGCGCTCAATTTATCATGAATCAACATTGAATCTCAATTTAATTTCTACAAATCAACTTTGCGCTCAATTTCTTATCAATCAATGCAAAATTTTCAAAAATTCCTCTGAATCAATTTTCGCTCAAACAACTTATCATCTCTAAAAACTGCCTATAATCATTATGTACCCTCGCTATCTTTCAATTTCTCTCCCGAGGGGGCATAATTATGACCTTACAACGTCACATCTTCAAATGTCGAGAAAATTTTCAAATCTTCATCGAAAGTTGAGCAAAAATCTTTTTCAACTAAAGAAAATCAATCAAATTCTTATTGCTAGGGGCATCTCAACTTCATCGCTTTATATCAGGTTGAGATTTCTCGATCATCTAAATCAAATAAATCTCTAGGGGCATATCAGTTTCATCACTTCATATCAAGCTAATATTCGTCTTCGTCTGAATCAATCTCTTAACGTTAATAAGTTTCATTGCTTTTCACCAAACTGATTATTCATTTAAACTCAATCAAGGGTTTAAAGAGTATCTTTGATCACACTCAATCTAAGTAGGTGTTCAGTTTCATCACATCAAATTAAGCTGGATAGTTTATCTTCACTCATCGTGTCTTGATCAATCAAGTTAAAGATCGATTTTTATCTTCACTCATTGTGTCTAGATCAATCAAGTTCTAGATCAGTAAGATCCGTTTCTTGATCAATCAAGTTCAAGTTTGGTATCTTTTGTTTTCTATCATTCCTAGTTCAATGAAGTTCAGGATCAGTTTCTCTTTAGTCAGACTTCATTCAGTTTCATCGCATCGAATCAAGCTAAACAATTTATCTTTTCTCATTGTATCTTGATCAATCAAGTTCAAGATCGATTTTTATCTTCACTCATTGTGTCTAGATCAATCAAGTTCAAGTTTGGTATCTTTTGTTTTCTATATTTCTTAAGTTCAATCAAGTTTGGGATCGGTATCACTTTAATCAGACTTCATTCAGCTTCGTCGCTCTGAATCAAGCTAAACACCTTGCTCTTTGTCTAGTTCATGATCAATCAAGTTTAGAACTGGTATCTCCTAGACATCAACTATTCTTTGAACCAATGCATTGCTCGCACATTAATTCAAAGAGGGGCAAATGTAATACCCTAAAAATGATCATCTAAACCATGGGCCCCTAATCTCAATAATGTCACCAAGGTCCTAACCAAAGGCAATTAAATAAATCTTGAGAACACAATTAATTTCTAAAATCATCAATGTCACATGGCAAAATTAATCACTCCATATTAATTAAATATTTATTTAATTAATTAAATCATTCCAAGTAAATCATTTTAAACAATTATCTTATTTATTTAATTAAATATCTTTTGCATATTTAATTAAATAAATCAATTTTCCATAAATCTTCAAAAAAGGAAACAAATCAAGAAAGAGGAATTGGAAATTATGAGCACAAGTCTTCAAAAAAGGAAATAAATCAAAAAATGAATTAATTGACCAAAAAAGAATTCAAAATTTGAGAAAAGAAATCAATTGGAAATAATCTTGGAAAACAAATTAAAAATTAATAAATAATCTCAAAGAAAGCAATTAAAACAATTAAATATTAAAATTGAATGAAATAGAGAATAAGTTAGTTTTTTTTTTTCTTTTTATCTTAATTTTAGTTCAATTTCCTTTAAAACTGAGAAAAGCATCCAATCACATCAATTAACCTAGATTGTGCTTCCTATTGGAAAATCTTGACCGCTCATCATCATTTGATCTCAGCCTTTGGTTTCTTTCTGAATTTTCTATAAATTCAGGCTCTCATCTCTCATTCAAAAAATCCTGGAGAATATATTATTATTATGTTATTTTTGCTCTAGGTTCATTGATAATTTGCATTGAGATATTGCATATTAGTTATTTCATATTTCTTAAATCATGTTAGATTAATCTTGCATATCTATTCATCCATCTTGTATCCATTTAGTTTAATATAATGCTCATATAGATTAAATCCTTCATCTTGGTGTAGTCTAGCCACTGGTATTGCTTATACAAATCTAAGAGCAATCTTATACTTGTATCTTTTAGAAGGCAATGGGTCAATTTGTAATGGTTTTCTTATTCATTCTTATATATGTCTAACCATGCATCTAGTGACTTAGTTGAAGTGTTGGGTATTCCAGATACAGATACAGGTCCACTTTTCACATGCACAGTAACATTTTTGGCAATTTCTATTGAATGGTTGCCTTCTAAACATCAAAACCAGTAGCCTAGACAAGTCTTGGGCACAGAGTCACTTAGAAAAAAGTGTAGATAATAACCCTTGCTAGCTTGTTAAAGTATATGTTTAGGATCTGTGATAGTGAAACATGAGGCTTTACTATCATGGGTTGTAGAAATGCACTGGATAGGTTAATGAGAGCTATCTCATGCACTGTTTTGACTCAAGAAAATTATTTAATGAACTACTGTCATATTCACTAATTGATTGGTTATGGGTGTAAGGTTTGTGACAGTAAGACGTAAGTCTTACTATCATAAATGGTATATGCATACTCAACCAGTCAGTGAATACAAACAGTAGAACAACTTTAAACAAAACCCCTAGTTTTTACCATATAAAAAAAACCTTGGAGACCTAGGAAAACAAAACAAAACAAATAGACTACTCAAACTACGTTGAAACGACACTTAGGGAAAACAAAACATCCAAACTAGAGTGCAACAACACTTTTATTGAAAGCTGGAAACCTCTACTAATATACACAGAAAACTCTCATACCTCAAAGCAACGTTTGAGGTGTACCCCATTCATAGGGATAGGTAACAACTATCCTTACATGGTTGAGAGCTGAAATGCATTGTGCTCCTTGCACTCAAATATGATGAAGGGTCCATTCTAGAAATTTTCGAACTTGGTGTGCTTCCTTGGCTTACTCTTCAACTCATCCCACTTTAACGCAATATCTCCCTCTTTGAAGATTTTGGGAGTTGCTTTCTTATCAAAGACCCTTTTCATTTAGAGTTGCTGATACTCCATTACCTTTATGGGTTTATCTCTAGATTACTTCAACTCTAATAACTCAAAATACCTCACCTCCATAGGATCATTTGCTTCAAAACTGCCTAGAGCATTCGCAAGATCAAGTAAAGGAAGCTCAGTAGAAATCGGAAGCCTTGCCTCTTTACCATATACCATCTTATAGGGTGAGATACCAATGGATGTTTTATGAGTAATTTTATCTACCCACAAAGAAGATTTCAACTTATTGTGCCAATCCCTCTGATTATCCTGCAGAGTCCTCTTGATAATCCTTATTAGGTTCTCATTAGTTGATTCCGCCAAACCATTACCCTGTAGGTAATAATTAGAGGATGTGTTCAAATAGATGCCATTTTTAACTGCCGAGTCACTCACCCTTAAACCAACAAAAACCAAAGCATTATCAGATATGATAGATTCAGGAACCCCAAATCTAGTTACTAAATCATCATAGAAATTCAAACTAGCTGATTCATTGGATTCTTTCAGAGCCACTGCTTCAGTCCATCTTGTAAAATAGTCAGTAGCAGTAATAACCCACCTATGCCCAACACTTGAAGGTGGATTTATGGTGCCAATAAAATCAATTCCCCATTTCATAAAAGGTTGATATACCTAAATAGGCTGCAATGGCAAAGCTAGAAGCCTTTATTTACTTGTGAACCTAGCACACTTTATGCACTTTCTTTCCCAAGCATGGGCATCCTTGAACAATCTTGGCCAGTAATAGCCATCCCTCATTATTTCCCAAGCAGTTGTTTTAGGGGCAAATTTACCCCCTGAAGTTCCATCATGGAACTCATGTAGCAATTTATCAATTTTTTCATTATTAATACATCTCAGTAGAACACAATTTAAATCCTTTTTAAATAAAACATTATCAATAAGGATATAGGGAATGGACTGCAACATAAAGTACCTTCTTTTTGCTCTATCCAGGCCTGGAGGGAACTCACCAGTTTGTAGAAAATGATTCATGTATTTTACCCAGCTTGACTTAGCATTTTTAGGTGCATCATTTAGAAGAAAGACCTTATTTTCTTCATGTGCTGAGTCATTCTAAGTTGTTGTAGCAAGCTGCTCACACAATCCCTTTCCTCTAAGCAATTTTCTTATCTTGATATCTACATCATACTCCTTGACTTTAGTAACCCACCTTGCTCTTTTTTCATTCAAATCTTAGGTTAACAAGATCTCCTTTACACTTCGATGAGCGGCCATTAAGTGGATCTTATTGTTAGAGATCATATATTTGAATTTATTTAAACTTCTAATGACTGAAAGAACATGCTTTTCAACAAAGCTATACATCTATTCATACTCTTCTAAACCCTAGCTAAAGAAAGCAATATGTTGCTCAAAACCTTCAGCATTTGGTTGCACCAACATAGCAAAATAGTGTCCATACCTCCATAAGCATAAAGGGTGAAGTCCTTTGAGAAATATGGATTTATCAAGGAAGGTGAAATGGACAATGCTTCTTTGATAGCCTGAAAACCATCCTTTGATTATTTAGTCCAGCTGAAAGCTGCAATTTTCTTTAACATTGCAGTTAGAGGTTTTAATAAATTAGCAATATCTGGTATAAACCTCCTAACAAAATTAATTATGCCTATAAAACTTTGCAGTCCCTTCTTGTGACTTGGTAAAGGCAGATCTAAAATAACTTTTACTCTTTTAGGTTCGATTGAAATACCCTGCTTGGACACAATGTGCCCCAGTTACTTACCCCCTTGCACAACAAAAATACATTTCTTTGGATTGAGGGAAATGCCATATTCCCTGCACATATCAAAGACCTACTTCAAATGGGACAAATGTTCATCAGAACTTTTTGAGAACATGGTTATGTCATCCAGATAGACTAGTACCAACTTATACATCACACCTTTAAAGGCCATATACATTGCCTTTTGAAGAGTTTATCTAGCATTAGAAAGACCAAAAGGCATTTTCTTGTAAGCCATGGTACCCCATTTTCTCGTAAAAACAATTTTGTGCTCATCTTCATCCTTAACTTGTACTTGATTATACCCAGAGTAACCATCAAGGAGGGAAAATCTTTCGGACCCTGCAACCACTTGCAACATCTTCTCCATAGATGGTAGTGGGTAATGATCTTTCATGGATTCTCTGTTCAGGTCTCTAAAATCAACACACAACCTTATCTCTCCATTTTTCTTCCTCACGGGGATGAGCTTGGAGACATAAGATGTGTGCTTGATAGGGTAAATGATGCTTCCCTTAATCAATTTGGTTAACTTTTTAATCATTAAAGGCTCAAGTTTTGTGTTTAAAGGCATTTGTTTTTGTCTGATACGATTAGCACTTGATTCTAACTCTATTGTGTGTTGGGCTATATGAGGGTCAAAACCCTTTAAATCTGAATACTCCCAAGCAAACACATCATGAAATTCCTAGCATAAAATAATAAAATTTTGATTCTCTTCAGGGGAACACAGCTTACCAAGTTTCAACAACTTACCCTTAAATATCTCCACCTCTTCATAATGCTTTTCTTTGATCTACATGCCAACTTTACTCTTTTTAAGCTAATCATCAGTTCTAAAAATGAACTCAAAAGTCACAAGACCTTTGGGCAATTTATTTATTTTCAGTTGAATATTATGTTCATCATAATTATGCTTTATCTTTTCTTGGTTAGTGATAGAGAGTTGATATTCTTGAAGCATAAAATTAAGGATTTGATCATATTCCGAAACACTTGCTAGTTGACATTATTATCAGGAATAGAAGTTTTGACCACTATCTTAATGTTGCAATTTTCTATGTTTATGTTGTGATTGTCATTGATGGACACACACTTGTATTGAGATCCCCTTTATATGTATGAGCTCATGCTCAACCGGTATGTTGTATTCTAGTCTTTAGACTAGTAGTGATTTTGCAGAATGTGTTTCCTAGTCTGAAGCGGCATGTCGACCCCAAGAAGTTCGCAGATCACAAGCGGCACGAGGGTGCAAAGTGGCACAACACATTCTTACTAGTCTTCATTTTTGTCAAATCGGCAACTGGTATTTTGTATGAACCGGTAATACTCTGTGATGAGTTACCAACTGAAATTTTGTGATGAGTTACCAATCCACCGATTGTTTGATGGTGCTGACACATTAACGGTGATTCCTATGTCGTGTTACTAAGTATGTCTAGGTTCATTGAACCTAGGAAATTGTAAAGAAATCCTATTGGACCGACATGAAATCAGATTCCTTTAAAAGGACATCATGTCTAGGGTTTTAAGTTTTTTTCTGAAAGGGTTAATGTCGAGCTAGGGTTTAAGGTGGAAGTTGAGAATGATCTTATCTGAAAAGATCAAGTTGTATCTAAGAGAGAGATAGAGAAGACTGAAGTAATGCTGGAATGCATTAGCTGTGAGCAATACTAGATCTAACCAAGCAGTTTGTGCTATTAGATAGATCAAACACTTGTTGATTACTCACATCTTTAACAAGTGAGTAGCCCCTAACCGGGTAGGCCTCAAAGCCTTTGTAAAATCCTCTAACAAGGTGGTTCACACATGTGAATCTAAAATCTTCTAACAAGGTAGTCATTAATCGGACTTATCTCCTAACAGAGATTGAGATTCCTAACAGGATCTATTCTGGTGAAGAACATTGTAAGCCCTTAACCGGTCAGACCTCAACCGGTCTGGTTTCTATTCTGCAGATAGTGACTTGTGAGTTCCATCTCACCATGGTTTTTCCTAGTTGGGTTTCCACGTCAAATATCTTGTGTTATGGTTGTATTTCTTTTGTGGGTGAATGTTTTATTCACATTTATGTTTGTATGTGTGGTAACCAGTTTGACTGTCAGACAACTTTACCGGTTTATCTTTAGATTGTGTAAGTGTTTTAGTGCAAAGATTTTTGGCATACTAATTCACCCCCCCCCTCTTAGTATTCATCAATTGGTATCAGAGCCAACCTTTCTATAAGTTCAACCACTTGGAAAGAGATATGGCAGAATACACCTTGAGGGAACTTACTGAATGGCTCACTAAGTGTAAGCAAGCCTATGATGATCTTATGGTCAAATACAAGGCATCTCAAGCAAAAAGAAGAGAACATGTAGAAAAGCTAATGGAACTATCTGAAAGTAGTTCTAAAGATGAAGCTAACATGGAAGCTATGATTGCTGAAGTGAATAAGCTGAATGATTCAAACTCCAATCTGAGAAAGGAGTTGGAAGGACTGACTATTCGGTTCAGTCAAGAGCTTGAGAACCAAAGAAAAGGTGAAGATCTAGTAAAAGACAGAGATCATGAGATCTCTAAGTTGAAACATGAGATTAGTGCACTAACTGCTCGCCTTCATGAGAGTAGAATGGAAAAAGAAGACATGCAAGGAGAACTGAACATTGCCATCTTTGAAAATGCAAGTCTTATGGAGACAAACACTGCTATTTCCAAAGAACTCTTTGAGCCAGAGGAAATACTTGCTAAGTTTGGCAAAAGTAGAATCAAGCTAGAGCAAAAGCTTGAGTCATCTAGACCGGCAAAGAATACCAATGGTCATGGTTTTTCTGGACATGAGGAAGGAGAATCCTCAGGAACAAATGCTGAAGCATCAAAGAAGCAACCGACACTCGAAGGAAAAGGTAAGCAAAAATTCAAACCTATTTGCTTTAACTGTCTTAAAGAAGGACACACTGCCAATGTATGTAGGAGCAAAGCTTACAATAATTTTCCTTATTTTATCAACAATGTACCTAGATTCAATAAGTTCAATGGTCATTGTTATGCATGCAACAAGTTTGGGCATAGAGCATTTGAATGCAGGTCTGTAGTGGATAAAACTAGAAGATATCCTCAGAGGACCCAAGGAACTGGTCCTAAATCTTTTATCAACCGGAACCACAACCGGTTTAGTGACTTCAATCATCAGTTAAGAAGCGGTGGTCATCAAGCGGCAACCAAATGGAGATAAAGTTGTATGATCTATCATGGTCATGGTCACACTGCTGCAACATGTAGAAGGAAGAATGGAAACATGTACAATGGACCTTGGAGAGCACTTGGACTTGTTTGCTATCACTGCAGCAAATCGAGTCACATTGCAAGATTCTGTAGAAGCAAAAAAAGTATATCTGATGATATACCGGTCACTCAGGAAGGAGAAATAGTTGTTGAAAAAGTTTAAGGAGACATGAAGAAAACATGGAAGAAACCAACAATGTTGGAAGAGGAACCAGTTTCTGCACCTAGTGTGGAAATATCGGAACCAGCAAACTAAGCCTCAAAGGCTTAGGGGGAGCAAATGGAAAAATGCTTGCGAACCCCCAGTTAACACTGCTAAAAGACCTTAACGGGTATGCTACACCTGTCACTTGGTAGAAGACCGGAAATGGTAAAAGGGAAAATTAGGGTTTACGCCCTAATAGAGGAGCATTAATGAAGGTAGGTGAGAGACATGTATAAAAGCATTTTTCAAATCATTTCTCACTATTTGTTTTTGAGCGAAGAAAAGTTTTCAAGTGCAGAGTGAAGAAAAGGTAGTTCGAGCTTAGATTTCAAGAAATTGGATAACTTTGAAAGATATTCAAATCTAGTTTGCAAGCGGTAGTGGAGGACTCAAAGCGGTGATTTGGCATCCGATGGAGAGCAAAGTAAAGCAAAATCAGGAAGCCCTAAATTTGCATTTGAAAGGTATTTTTTGTGTTCTTGTAATACTCTTCAATGGCTTCCACATCTTGTACCAGTTCAAGCACATCCATTGAGTCAGAAAGTTTCATTCAGAGGAAGTCCAAGTATAATGCTTTATCACAAGTTGCAGCTGGAGTCATAGTCGAAGAAGGAATTTCAGACTATATTGATTGCAAGATAGAAGACCTAGGGTCCTTAGCCATTCATACTCAATTAGGTCTATTTTGCGGAAAGGACAAAAGGATCAAATGAGAGTTCAGTATCTTAGAGAAGAAGAAACTCCATAATACGGTATATTTTCTGGAAGACTTCACAGAGGATCACATCAGGATCATCTTGAGCAGATTCCATGGTAACAAGATGTACCTAGAGAGAATGCATGATATCACGCCTGAGGCAATTCATGCAGTCACTGGTTCCTGCAACACAGGGGAAGTGCCAGCCCTGAGAACAGTAAGCAAAATGGAAATGACCAAGCTCATCAGTTTGACAAGTGATTCACGAGGTATGATAGTTAATCCTATCAAGGATGAACTGGTAAAATACGCCTGCATGGTGATAGGATACAGAACATTCTCAGCCAGCAGGATTAACTTTGTATCTGCTGCAGCGGTAAATGCTGCTTACAGGATGATTATAGAGGATAAATCATTTGACTTATGCACCAGTATGCAGAGGCAACTCCTATTAAATCTTAAGACAATCAAAAAGGACAATTCACTAAGATTTAAGTTTGGACAACTACTGGTAGGGTTGTTTTTCTATTTCCAAGGCTACTTTTTGGGTGTAAGAGATGTCCAGTGGTCCCCTGACCAACTGGTAACCAAGCAGATAAAGGAAAGTGTGCAAGCCATTGGAACCGGCTACCCTAAGGTACTGAATAAATACTTTGATGAGTTCAGAAGAAAGATGAGTCAAAGGGTACGAATCTCAGGTGACATAGTGAAGAAGTATGAAGATGACATCTGTTTCACTATTTAGGTGGACAAATGTCTAATGGAGGCTGTTGAGCCTAGAATGGAGGAAGTGGAGCCTATGGGCTATGAGGTCATGTTTGACATGCTGGAAGGGTATGCTTCAACCCTTATTGCCTTGCCTCTTGATCCAAAGGCTAAGTGAACTGGAACCTACTTGGAGAGGATCGCACCGGTTGAAGAACCATCAGTGAAGAAGGGAAAAGAACCGGCTGCTAAGAAAGCTAAGACAGTGCCTGCAGCATCAGCACCTGCTACCACTGCGATTCCAAGAGTGACCAAGTGATCACCAACAAAGAAGAAACTGGAGGTAACACCGACAAAAGTCTTTGAAAGAAAGAGGAAAACTAAGGCAAATGAACCAGACTCTGAAGAAACCAAGTCTGATGAACAGCCAAAGAAGGCTAGATAGACCAAGAAGATGGAGAAGAATGAATCGACAACATCCGCACCGGTAAATATAGATATCTCCTGTTACAAAACTTTGACACATTGTCAAAGAACAATAAAGAATATTAGGAGAAAGTTACTTCATGATTTAATAGATTATTATCATCAATTCAATAGTGAAGAAAAAGAGGAAGTACTGCAGGAAATCATTCTTTATTTATGTAAAAATGACCAGTCACCATCAAAGATTAAATCTCAGACACCGGATTCATTATTTAAAGCATTAGATAACAAATGGCACATTGCCATTGAAAAGGAACAAGAGATTAGGGAGAAAGTTTTTGCATAGTACTTCCCCAAACTCTCAAATTCAGAATTATTTGATGTATTGGATCAAAATAAAGGTCTCTTCTACACAAGGAGATGAAGACTTTGGTTGTTGGAGGGGAGAGTTGATGATGTAAAAGGATACACATCAACACATGGCCCATGCTATCAGCTATCACAAAGCTTGAATGGCCAACCTCCAAGGGGAAAAGGAACCGGTTATTTCCAAACCGAATGAGGTTTTTGATAAGGAAGGAAACCTGGTGGAGGAACCAATCGACACCATAGATGTCGATGCCCTAGATATAGAAGATGTCACTCAGGACACACCTTCTGAGGGAATTGAACAGGGGCAACAGGCCAATCAGGGTGGTGAACAAGCTATGGACACACATCAAGCGGCAAAAAAATAGGAAGAGAAAAAGAAGAAGGATGAAGATGAGAAATAGAAAAAAGAGGAAGAGAAGAGAAAAGAGGAAGAGGAGAAAAGAAAAGATGAAGAGAAGAAGAAGCAAGAAGAAGAAAGCAAGAAGAAAGAAGAAGAGGACAAGGAAGAAAAGAAGAAGAAGGGAGAAGAAGAAGAAAAGAGAAAGAAGGAAGAGGAAGAAAAGAAGAAGAAAGAAGAGGAGAAGAAGAAGAAGGAAGAGGAAGAGAAGAAGAAGGAAGAGGAAGAGAAGAAGAATGAAGAGGAAGAGAAGAAGAAAAACGAAGAGGAAGAGAAGAAGAAGATGGAAGAAGAAGAAAAGGAAGAGCAGAAGAGGAGAGCAGAGGAGAAGAAAAAGGCAGAGGAAGACAAGGAAGAAGAGAAGAGAAGAGAAGTGGAAAAGAAGAAAGCTGAAGAAGCCAAGGAATGAGAAGCGGCAAAAAGCTCTCAGGTGGAGACTCCAAAGGAAACTGATAGTCAACCCTCACCGGTTGATCTCTCTAGTCCTATCGATCTCCAATCTGCAAGTGAGTCAAAGCTTATGCAGAGCATCAAGGTTGCTCAAGAGCACCTTGAGATCATTCGCAGGAAAAGGAACAAGACATCATTCAGGCAGCTATAGACACACTTACCAGTTTAATCCCCGATACTAATCTTCCTAACACTGATTCATCACTAGCACAACTCAAACTTCTGTGTACTATAGTGGATGATCAGGTGCAGAGTCTAGAAGAAGCAACAGAGGCCAATGTAAAGAAAGAGCACCAAAAGCCTCTTAATGTTGCTCTCATGAAGAAATTAAATGAGCTTAGGACTGAATTGTTAAAGGATCAAAAGGACATAAGGAGTGCCTTAGATGAGGGAAACTTGCTACTCAGCAAAATCTGTCAACCTCATCTGTTCTGTGATGATGTGCTAGCCAAGAAGCAACAACTTCAAATGGACTTACAGTCCTACTTAAGCACATTCAAGACTCCTTATGACTCCTTTGCAGCATATGGGCAAACCATTCACCGGTTCCAGATCTAGTCAGCCAAGATAGAGCAAGAGATCAGCACAAGATCTAGGGATTTGCAGGAGTTTCAATTGGTATTACTTCCACAACTGCAAATTCTCCAGAAATGCTATCTGAACCTAGATGCCCTGACAGTCACACAAGAATTGAGCACAATAGATGCCATGGAGGAACAAGTATCACAAATGTAGACAGAGAAGGAAGTGGCGACCTCCCTACTTGAGTCCTAGTCTCTTTGCATGAAACAATTTTTGCAGGACTATAAAGTGGTTTTTGACAAGTATTATTCATTATTGTCATAAACACTTTTATATATATATGGAAACAGGTTTTTCAGTGGTACTTTGTCATTGTTGGCAAAGGGGGAGAAGTATATGGTTTTAAAATTTTGAAACTTTGATATATTAGGGGAGAAGTATATCAGAGGGAGAAGTATATCAGAGGGAGAAGTATCTATTTTGAAATTTTGATATATGCTATATGCTCTGATGATTATGCTCTGAATGCAAAATTGCTATACACTCTGTTGATTAAGGGATAGTATATATGCTTAGGGGGAGCAATTTTTTTAATGAAAGGTTTTTGTTGTAAAACACTTAGATGTCAAAATTTTATTTTCCTAAGTCTTGCCATCAATGCCAAAGGGGGAGATTGTTAGCATTTTTGATGTTTATGTTGTGATTGTCATTGATGGACACACACTTGTATTGAGATCCCCTTTATATGTATGAGCTCATTCTCTACCGGTATGTTGTATTCTAGTCTTTAGACTAGTAGTGATTTTGCAGAATGTGTTTCCCGATCTAAAGCGGCATGTCGACCCCAAGCGGTTCGCAGATCACAAGCAGTATGAGGGTACAAAGCGGCACAACACATTCTTACCAGTCTTCATTTTTGTCAAACCAGCAACCGGTATTTTGTATGAACTGGTAATACTCTGTGATGAGGTACCAATCCACCGATTTTTTGATGGTGCCGACACATTAACGGTGATTCCTGTGTTGTGTTACTAAGTATGTCTAGGTTCATTGAACCTAGGAAATTGTAAAGAAATCCTATTGGACCGACATGAAATCAGATTCCTTTAAAAGGACATCATGTCTAGGTTTTTAGGTCGTTGCAAAAAGGATTAATGTTGAGCTAGGGTTTAAGGTGAATGTTGAGTTGTTGGAAGAGCGATCTTATCTGAGAAGATCAAGTTGTAACTAAGAGAGAGATAAAGAAGACTGAAGTAATGCTGGAATGCATTAGCTGTGAGCAATACTGGATCTAACCAACCAGTTTGTGCTATTAGATAGATCAAACACTTGTTGATTACTCACATCTTTAACAAGTCAGTAGCCCCTAACCGAGTAGGCCTCAAAGCCTTTGTAAAATCCTCTAACAAGGTGGTTCACACATGTGAATCTAAAATCCTCTAACAAGGTAGTCTTTAATCAGACTTATCTCCTAATAGAGATTGAGATTCCTAATAGGATCTGTTTTGGTGAAGAACATTGTAAGACCTTAACTGGTCTGACCTTAACCGGTCTAGTTTCTATTCTGCAGATAGTGACTTGTGAGTTCCATCTCACTATGGTTTTTCCCAGTTGGGTTTCCACATCAAATATCTTGTGTTATTGTTGTATTTCTTTTGTGGGTCAATGTTTTATTCACATTTTGGTTTGTATGTGTGGTAACTGCTTTGACTGTCAAACTGCTTTATCGGTTTATCTTTAGACTGTGTAAGTGTTTTAGTGTAAAGATTTTTGGCATACTAGTTCAACCCCCCCTCTTAGTATTCATCACTTAACATGTCGTGAAATGTTATCTTTGCTAACCATGTCAGGAATATCAAACTTAGCACCAATTGTAGCTAATCTATCAACATTCTTATTTTCATTTCTAGGAATGGACACTATGTTAAATGCTTCAAATTATTCTATGGCATCCCAAACTTGGTTCTTATAAGACTTAAGAATCAGTTTTTGTAATATTAACATTCGTTACTTGATTAACAATGAGCTCACTGTCACCATGTACCTTTAAACAACTGATCTTCTTCTTCCTTGCCCATTCTAGTCCTTGAATCATACCTTCATATTCAACAGTATTATTAGAACAAGAGAAATAAAATCAGAAAGCTGAAAAATATTGCTCACCCTATGGAGACATAAGCATTGCATCTCTGCCAGCTCCATGCTTACTCTGAGAACCATCAAAGTACATGTTCCATAATTCATCTTGTTGTTCTGATACACTTTCTCCCTTCTTCACAATGTTAGGCATCTCTCATTCCTACTCATGTAAAATATAGTTACCCAGACTTGTATTTTTGATGTACTTGTCTAGGTTATCAATCATATTTTCTACTGCCCATTCACTCAAGAGTAACTCAAGAACACTCTTTGACTACAATTTGTGAGCTACAACAAGCTCATCCTCTTGTGGCATAACTGCATTGATATTTACTGTAGATGGTGTATATGTCTCAACATGATCTTTGGCAAGCGAATCAGATCTAATAGTTACCTTAGTACCATACCTAGTCCTAAAAATCATGTGTGACCAATCTGATGATAAATATCCTCCAATCTTGGCAGTGAAATCTTTTCATAAGAACAAGGAAAAATAAGGAGGAAGATCAATGATAAACACTTCTTGGGGAATGGAAAAATTTGGGGAAGCATGCAATATTAAACCCAAATCCTTAATTACCCCTATTGTCTTCACCATTGTCCCATCTAACTACAACACTCCTTTCTCTAAAGGTTGGTAAGTTAATCCAAAAGTATCAGCAATCTATCTTGACATGACATAACTACTTGCTCCACTATGAACCATGTAATTGTGAACTAACTTATCCTCAATGATTAAAGACAAATAAAAAGGAGGAGGCTTCGCATTTTTGTCTTCTTCTTTGTTCAGTAGCTTGTTTTCTTGAAGATTATTAGTCAGTACAATCCTATCCTGGCCTACTGGGGATTCTTTTGATTCTTTCAAATCATATAACACTAACTGAAGCATATCTTTTTTACTGAGGATATCTAGGGAGTCCCACATAGACATAGTTATGTTCATTTTCTTCATATTTTCAATAATGATTAAAGGTAAAATTGGACTCACCTTTTGATGGGTTTTCACAATAGCATGGTCAGCTTGCATGTGGGGCTACTCCTTGGTGTTAGCATTTCACAAAGGGAGATTGTTGGCATTTCAATAACTTTTTTGGTATGAGGATATTGAGAAGGTTGTTGAAGATTATGCATATAACTGAGAAAGGATGATTACTGTCTTAATAATATTATTTTGTCATTGATGTCAAGCAATTGATTTTCTGATTCAGTATGCTGTTGCCATATCTTAATGAGTATATTTTGATAAGTATAAAGATGTCAGTAAGTGACACAAAAAGAATGAAAATGAAGGGGAGTACTAAGTTATTCAATGGACAACTATTACAGAGTAAGACAATAATGAGATTTTGTTGTTTTGATTATTTTGATATCCTATATAATGAGTATTCGAATACTGAACATGAAGGAGAAAATATTTCATTCAATAGATGAATATAGGTTTGATACTATTCTATTTTACCGAGCAAAGAAGCTAGTCGGTAAACCCTAAGGTTATCGATATCAGTTAAAGAAGGCAGAATATCTACCGAGTAAAGGTTCAGTATTAATTGAGTAACAACCGAGTAATAACAGAATGCATTGGATGGATAAAAGCATTATTAAATGAAAGATGCCAATGAGCTAGAGATCTATAGATGATTGGTATGTCGTGTAAGAAGTTTGTTAAGATCAACATCAACAACAATACAGGATTTAGATCTACAGCGTAGATTCATCAGTCATAAACTAGCACAAGTTCCAAGGAAGGAATACATGTTCCAAGGTGAGATAAAACATTTTCAGATCGAAGGATACAATGAACCTAGTCAAGTTTGAAGATTTGATGGCTAAGATTGATCATGGGAAATGTGATCAAGGAGATTAAGCGGTTAGGAATTGTTTATAAATAAGAAATTGTTGATGAACAATGTATGCGGGCAAATAGAAGAACAATGATACTACAACAATAATCATCTAGCACAAAAGATTGAATATCTAATTAAAGAACAGATTGAGAAGCCCAGTAAGGAGCAAGATAAGTCTTATGACAAGATTGTTTTGAGCACATAGAGTTTGCTTTAGCATTTTAGATATGAAGTTGCAGATATATCTTATACTGTTATTTATTTTGTAAGTGAAAGGAAATCTCTTAACCGAGTGGACCTAACAGTCTTCTTTGTAAATCCTCTAGCAAGGTAATGATCTAAATGAGTGTTTGAAATGCTTTAACAAGGTCACTTCTAACAAAGTGCAAGATTCTAACAAATCTGAGGGAAATCCCTTAACCGGGTCACATCTAGAAATATGTTTATGTAATCTATAACAGGATTGGCTTTTAACCAAGCATACTCTAGAAGGGTATATTTCTTAGTGGGTCTCAAATCCCACAATGGTTTTTCCCTATTTGGGTTTCCACGTTAAATCTAGTATTAATGTGTTATGATGTTTTAAGTGTATCTGTTTATGAGTTTGAATGATTTACAGTCATAGTTGCATATTAGTAAAGGCTACCGAGGTTGAATCTGATGTATACAATGATTATTGAGTTTTTATGATTCACCCCCCCTCTCATCTTATTAACAATTGGTATCAGAGCTTTGGACTCCCGAAGAAAAGTTTAAAGGTACTTGAGGCAAGATCCAAAGATGTATAAAAGGGATGCACCAAAGCTGAACAAGTCTAGTTTCTCCACATGGCAGAAAAGGATGAAGCTGCTCTTATAAGGAATTAGAGAATATGCAACATACTATCTCGAGAATGACTATAGTGCACCGAGCACCTACCCGATGACAATGGAAGAGATAAAGGCAAAGCAAGAACATATTCAAGCAATGATTGAAATAACATCAGCATTAACCAACTCAGAGTTCAATGATCTAGAAGCCTGCATTGATGCCAAAGTAATATGGAACAAACTTATATCTGTGTATAGTGGTGATGAACATGTTCAGAGAGAAAAAGTAGATAGTCTAAGAGGTCAACTTGAATCCATGAGAATGAATGAAGGTGAGAACATAACCCAATACAGTACAAGGTTAAAGGAAACTGTCAATCAAATCAAAGGAGCAGGAGAAACTATTGAAGAAAAGGATGTAACGAGTAAGTTACTTAGAATACTTCTACCTTCTTATGACATTCGAGTCTTTGCAATCAATGAATTAAGGTCTATACCAAACATGCCAATCTCTTTGGATGCTACTATCGGTAAGCTACATGCATTTGAGTTAAGTAATTTTGATAACAGTGGGTCTTCGGTAAATAAAGTTGAATCTGCATTTAGTTCTTTTCATCTTGGTGAATCTGATGATTACAATGATAGAATGTATAAGTATACTAAAGGAAATCACAGTGGAGCAAGTGAGAGATTTCACAAAAACAAGGAAGAGGTACACAAACTATATGAGGAAATCAGAAAGCAAGAAGAGTTTGAAGCATTATTAGCCAGAAGGTTACCAAGAGGCAAAGGTAAGTATAAAGGAAAGTTACCTTTAAAATGTTTTAACTATGATAGAATAAGACATATGGCTTCTAACTATCTTGACAAAGAATCCAGTGAAAAGAGAGAATACTAAGATGACAGACAGAAAGACAACTAATACAGAGGACACCAAGACTCCAGAAGGAGAGATAGAAAGACATGCCTAGTAGTTGATGAGGAATCCAATGATGACAAATCTGATGGGACTGAGACAAAGGAAGTTGTATATGTGGCTATCAAAGATGGATCAGATGAAGAAAGGTATGAGGAAAAAGCCTTGATATCTCACATAAATAAAAATGATTCTTGGATCATAGATAGTGGATGCTCACATCGCATGATAGGTGATAAACACAAGTTTGTTAAATTAGAAGACTATGATGGAGGTTATGTAAGATTTGGTAATGATGCACCATGTCCGATGAAAGATAAAGGTTCTATCACACTTCTTGACAATGCTAAATGTGATGATGTATATTGGGTTGAAGGTTTGAAATACAATTTGTTGAGTGTAGCACAACTAAACAATACAGGATATCGAATAGAATTTCAGAAAGGAAGTGTCAAAGTTCATGACAAACATGGAAAGTTGGCTACTATCGGGACACAAACAAAAGGTAATACATTTCATCTTGACTCAACTCAGAACAATTGTCTGTATGCTAAAATAGAAGATACCTGGTTATGGCACAAAAGGTTTTGTCATGTAAATTTTGATAACCTGATCAAAATAAGTAAGAAGCACCGAGTAAGAGGTCTACCGAGCTTGGAAAAACCTGAGAATGCAATATGCCGAGGATGCCAAATGGGTAAGATGACAAAGTCAATCTTTACAAGTAAGTCCTACACTTCTAAAGGAATTTTAGATCTCGTGCACACTGATCCCTGTGGTCCTATGAAAGTTCAAATTTATTTTGGTGATAAATACTTTATATTATTTGTGGATGATTACTCAAGGGTGATGTCAGTTATGTTTTTAAAAGAAAAATCAAAAGCCATTCAAATGTTCAAATGGTACAAGGCTAGAGTTGAAAAAGAAATAGGAAGATACTTGAAATGTCTAAGATCTAACAAAGGAGGAGAATTCATTTATGATTAATTTAACCTATTTTGTAATGATAATGGTATAAAGAGACAAGTATCTGCATTGAGAACACCTCAGCAAAATGGGATAGTTGAAAGAAGAAACAGATCAATTGTAGATTGTGCCGGAACCTCGATGATAGAAAAGAGGATACCTCAAACATTTTGGAGAGAAGCGATCAACACTACAGTTTACACCCTAAACCGAGTACAACTGAAGAAAGGAACTTTGAAGACACCGTATGAAATCTGGTATGACAAGAAACCTAATGTAAGTTACTTTAAAATATTTGGAAGCAGATGTTATGTTCACAAAGATGACAGAAATGGAAAGTTTGATCAAAAATGAGAGGAAGGGACATTTCTTGGTTATTCTTTTAGAAGTAAAGCATTTAAATGTCTGATCAAATCATCTAACAAAATAGTGGAAAGTGTAAATGTGAAAATTGATGAATTTGCATAAAGAAATGATGAAGGAAATTCCAAAGAACCATTAGATTATGAAGAGTTTGTTTATGTTCAATCGAGAAGTCATACCAAGAAAGTTGGTGGAGAAAATGAAGAAAAAATACCAAGTTACCGAGTGATGAAGAAGATCATACAGATCTTACTGAGCCTATATTAGCCAAGTATGTCAGAAGAAATCATGCATCAAGTCAAATTATAGGAGATAAGGATGATCCAGTGATGACAAGGAACAAACTGAGACAAAACACATGTCTGATATCTGAATTTGAACCGAGAATAGTAAAATAGGCATTTAGTAATGAAGACTGGGTAAATGATATGACATAAGAGATTGAACAAATCAAGAAGAATGAAACATGGACACTGGTCCCAAGACCAAAAGAGAAAAAAGTGATCTGTACAAAGTGGATTTTTCAGAAACAAGCTAAATGAAAAAGGAGAGGTCATTCGGAATAAAGCAAGACTAGTTTGCAAAGGTTATGTTCAAGAAGAAGGAATAGATTATGGTAAGACTTTTGCACCTACGGCAAGACGTGAAGGAGTGAGAACATTGTTGGCATATGTTGCTTACAAAAATTTCAAGGTATATCAAATGGATGTTAAATCTGCATTTTTAAATGGTATACTAGAAGAAGAAGTTTATATTGAACAGCCGGAAAGATTTATTGAAGACAAGAATAAAGATTTGGTGTGTAAGTTGAACAAAGCATTATATGGTCTAAAGAAAGCACCTAGAGCATGGTATGAAAGACTGCATTCTTGCTTAATCAAGATTGGATTTATAAGGACAAGTGAAAACCACAACATGTATATGAAAAATGATGAAGACAATGGAATACTACTTTCAGCCATATTTGTTGATGATATTATTTTTTGTGGAAATGAGTCTTTATGCAAGAACTTTGGAAATGAAATGTGCAAAGAATTTGAAATGTCATTAATCAGTGAAATAAAGTATTGTATAGGTTTACAGATATTGGAAATGAAAAATGAGATTTTCATTACTCAATCCAAGTATAAAAAGGAAATCTTGAAGAAATTTGGAATGGAGGATTCTAAACCTATAAGTACTCCTATGACTACCAATTGTAAACTATCAAAGAGTGATGAATCTGCATCTGTTGATGAGAAACTTTACTGATCTATGATTGGAAAGTTGCAATATGTGGTTCACAGCAGGCCAGATATAACACATGCAGTAGGTATAGTTGCAAGATTTTTTGCAGATCCCAAAGAAACCCATATGACAGTAATCAAGAGAATTTTCAGATACTAGAAATGAAAAATGAGATTTTCATTACTCAATCCAAGTATAAAAAGGAAATCTTGAAGAAATTTGGAATGGAGGATTCTAAACCTGGAAGTACTCCTATGACTACCAATTGTAAACTATCAAAGAGTGATGAATCTGCATCTGTTGATGAGAAACTTTACTAATCTATGATTGGAAAGTTGCAATATGTGGTTCACAACAAGCCAGATATAACACATGCAGTAGGTATAGTTGCAAGGTTTTTCATAGATCCCAAAGAAACCCATATGATAGTAATTAAGAGAATTTTTAGATACTTAAGAGGCACTAAAAAATTATGGTTTAGTGTATAAAAAGAGGAATGATTTTGACTTAAAAGTCTACACTAATGCTGATTGGGTAGGGAACATTAATGATAGGAAAAGCACAAGCGGTGGAGCTTTCTTTCTAGGAGACAAACTAGTAAGTTGGCTTAGCAACAAACAAGGATGCATTTCACAGTCAACAACTGAAGCTGAATATGTTGCTGCAGCATTGAATTTTACCAATATTGCATGGATCAAACAATTGTTGGAAGAAATGAATGAGAAAGTTACTGAGCCAGTAACTATATTCTATGATAATACTAGTGCCATTAATATTTCAAAGAATCCGGTAATGCAATCTAAGACAAAGAACATCTCTATAAAGTATCGTTATCTCAGAGAAGAAGTTCAAGAGAAGAAAGTTGTGCTGGAATATATTAGTTCAAAGGAACAAATAGCAGACATTTTCACAGCCACTTGCAAAGGACACTTTTTAGTATCTCAGAAGTAAGTTAGGGGTCCTACCCCTATCTAGCACTCACTCACAGAGTTCGGGGAAAGCATCAATTCTATGAATCTTCAGATTAACTATTTAGCAGTTGATGTTGATTTACACACTTTAGGAGGTTACCTAAAGTTGTGCAGGCAATAATGATTGAAGACAACTTGCTCTGACCGAGACTAAGATGATACATTTGTATTTTCAGCAAGCAAATTACTTCACAACGGAAGAAATCATGAATTAGTTTTACTTTTTGGCATTGTTGTCAAAGGGGGAGAAGACTAATTAGTGAAGATTAATAGGTGAAGATGGGATAAGACCAATCCAAATCCGAATCAATCAAAATAAAATCAAGTTTGTATTGCCATTAAAAGTTGGTTTTCCCATCAATGCCAATGGGGGAGATTGTTAGCATTTCACAAAGGGAGATTGTTGGCATTCCAGTAAGTTTATTGGTATGAGGATATTGAGAAAGTTGCTGAAGATTATGGATATAACTGAGAAAGGATTATTACTGTCTTAGTAATATTATTTTGTCATTGATGTCAAGCAATTGATTTTCTGATTCAGTATGATGTTGCCATATCTTAATGAGTATATTTTGATAATTATAAAGATGTCGGTAAGTGACACAGAAAGAATGAAAATGAAGGGGAGTAATAAGTTATTCAATGGGCAACTATTACCGAGTAAGACAATGATGAGATTTTGTTGTTTTGATTATTTTGATATCCTATATAATGAGTATTCGAAGACTGAACATGAAGGAGAAAAGATTTCATTCAATAGATGAATATAGGTTTGATACTGTTCTATGTTATGGAGAAAATAAGCTAGTCGGTAAACCCTAAGGTATTCAATATTGGTTAAAAAAGGAAGAATATCTACCAAGTAAAGGTTCAGTATTTACCGAGTAACAACCGAGTAATAAAAAAATGCATTGGATTGATAAAAGCATTATTCAATGAAAGATCCCAATGAGCTGGAGATGTATAGATGATTGGTATGTCGTACAAGAAGTTTGTTGAAGATCTACATCAACAAAAATACTGGAGTTAGATCTACAGCACAAATTCATCGATCATAACCTAGTACAAGTTCCAAGGAAGGAATACAAGTTCCAAGGCGAGATAAAAAAAATTCGGATCAAAGGATTTAATGAACCTAGTCAAGTTTAAAGATCTGATGGCTAAGATTGATCAGGGAAATGTGATCAAGGAGATTAAGTGGTTAGGAATTGTTTATAAATAAGAAATTATTGATAAACAATAGATGCAAGCAAATAGAAGAACATTGATATTACAACAGTAATCACTGAGCACAAAAGATTGAATATCTGATTAAAGAACAAATTGAGAAGCCCAGCAAGGAGCAAGATAAGTCTTATGACAAGATTATTTTGAGCACATAGAGTCTTCTTTAACATTTCAGATGTGAAGTTGCAGATATATCTTATATTGTTATTAATTTTGTAAGTGACAGGAAATCTCTTAACCGAGTGGACCTAACAGTCTTATTTGTAAATCCTCTAGCAAGGTAACATTCTAAATGAGTGCTTGAAATCCTTTGACAAGGTCACTTCTAAAAAAGTGCAAGATTCTAACAAATCTGAGTGAAATCCCTTAATCGGGTCACATCTAGCAATGTGTTTATGTAATTTGTAACAGGATTGGCTTTTAACCGAGCATACTCTAGAAGGGTATATTTCTTAGTGGGTCTGAAATCCCATAGTGGTTTTTCCCTATTTGCATTTCCACATTAATTATAGTGTTAAATGTGTTATGATGTTTTAAGTGTATCTGTTTATGAGTTTGAATGATTTACAGTCATAGTTGTATATCAGTAAAGACTACCGAGGTTGAATCTGATGTATACAATGATTATTGAGTTTTTATGATTCACCCCCCCTCTCATCTTACTAACACTTGGTAGCTAGTTGAGTGTTTCTCTATAGGATGCGAGGTATTTGTGATGTAGATGGTTGTGCAACTACTTCTTTTTCTTTACTAGATGCTCGCTCAAGACCAAAAGCTCTCTACTTTGATCTAGTGTTAGCAGCAACTAGAGTATCATCTACATTCATTCCACAAAACTCCTCTCCCTTGCAATTTAGCAGAGTAGTGGCATGTGTATGTTGCTCTTGCTTTTATGGAGTTTCATCATTAGGTGAGTTAAGTTTTTTACTTGTAGTACTCAAACTAGTCGTGGCACTTTGCACCATTAAACATTGATTGATAACACCATTTGCACATGTATCTTGGTCATGAGGCTGACCACAAGGAAAACACCATTCATAATCAGCAGCAAGATTATTTTGAACAAGTACAAGGTCTTTCATTGTACTAATAGGTGTTATATTAAATGTTTGAAAAGGCCTCTAATTTTCATTATGTCTTGGACCTTGAAAAGATTGATTTGAAACTTGATTTTATTGTTGATAAGGGGGTCTGTTATGAGATTGTTGCTTTCCCAAGTTCACTAGCTTGTTGCCAAAAGTCTAAAGTGGGATTTTAATTTATTGTAGCTCTTGAGATGAACCTAAAGCAGCAACTTCCTGAATTACAATAGTCTAAGTAGTTGCTGGTAATGTTGGTAGCATTGGCAAAGGTGTGAGTGATGGGATTTGCAAAGGCATATTGGGTTGAATGTTAGAAAATATGATCATAGGAAGTCTGGGAGCAATTTTCCCCACCTGAATTAAGTTGTTCTCTACTTTGATGGATATCTCATATGTATTAGGTAATGAAACTCATCACATTGATTGGATCATCACTTCTATATTACTATTTAGGGATCTTAGGTAGTAGAGGAAACCATATTCAACAGATGGCTTAATAGTGGTGGGAATTTTGTCCCAAGTCCTTTGAAAATGAAAAATATACTTTTGAGGGGCCCTCTTAATAGTTGTAATTTTCCCAAAAAGGGATAGATGATCAGACTTGTCCTTGAATTGATTATATAGCTTTTTTCCTAAATCATCCCATGTTGCAATTGAGGCAACTGCCAGGCCTCTAAACCATTGTAAAGCCTTACCTTTAATGAAGTAGCAAGTAATCTCAAGGATACATTTTCCTGAGTGATATGATGTACTCCACAAAAAGAGGCTCTATCACTAATATGCTCTATGAGAGTGGTCGGATCTTCACCAGTATAGATTGACATACTTTTAATTGCAGCTACTAGAATATCATCATGCACTGTAAGATTTAAGGGGCTACCTCCATTGAATGGCACAAAAGGAAAATGTCAAGCCATAGGAATGACTGGAGGTGGGTTAACCTAGGATGGAAAGATGGGTAAAACAACAAATAAAACAATAGGACCTGCTGGCCTAAAACTGGGTGGTGTTGACTACACTCTTTTGGATTGCTCAGAAGTTCTGTTTGTAACTCTCCCTCTCCTTTTTAGACAAGAAAGTTGTAAGTATTCAAAAGATGAAGAGTTGCTTCTTGTTTTCACTCTTCTCATAAGCTATAAATATGCACTATGTCTGCTCACAAAAAATCAGATTCATGAAATGTGCTTAAAATCACCTTTTAAAAGGCTTGAAATTTGTTGGATGCACATCAAAACCAACAACGCGTTGAAAATACTTTAACTGTCTTGACGACAGTCCCACCAGGTGCTCCAAAAACTGTTATCTCCTAGAAATGCACCCTCAATAAATTTTGAAAAATAAAACCTTTTGGAGAAACATAGGATCAATTCAAGGTTGCAAGTCACCTACAACTGAACTGAAACTCTGGATAAGGCCGACTCCTAGTTAGTTATCACCTACACAACTAAACTTACCAAGAAAAGGGAGAAGGATAACTTGGAAAGTAAAACCTACTACAATAATTAAATTAAAAAAAAAAAAAAGTGATACACCAAACTACAAGTTATGATACTCGGAAAAACCAGACACTTGAATACTAAGATGATAGAAATGAAATTACATGACTCATTATAAACATCAACATGAATAAGTATTTCACAAGAAGGTCTGAATGAAATTTTCTCACACAAGGAAAGAAAACTTCATGAAGTTGAGCTCACATCACTTATTCAAACATAAAATGTAATCTGCACATAACAATTTCACAGAAAAGGCATGAAGATAATGACACAAAATTATAAAGAAGGCATTCAAACTTCACTAATACCTTGATCAATGACATGAAATACACAATTTTTTAAATGATAAGAAGGTAAAAATACTCTGATATTTCTCTCCAAGGTAGCTTCTATAAATATCAAATTATATTAATTACAAAATATGTCAAAAATTGGATAAATGAGTGTCAAATGTCACTAAGGTCAAAATCTGAATCATCAAGAACTGCTTCAAAATGAGCTACAAACATGAATAAATAGAAGAAACCTCCTCTCCCTCAAAAAATAACCAAGAAGATAGGAACCATAAACCGATTGAGGTTGGATTCAACAAATATCCCTAGAATCTAGCCTCTAGATCTTATTCAAAAGTACTCCAAAAGGGTGAAAAAGTCAAACATGACTTAATCAAACAATAAATTCCTCTAAAAATGCTCAAAGAAGTTAAAGAAACCTATATTGTCTCCATAGTGTGATGACGAAACACTATATTCTCTCCTTTTGTTGGCAACTTACTCATAACCACCCTATATGCCCTCATTTTCATTAAAGATTAACAAAATGAGTTGAATTTTTATAATGACACCTCTCAATTCATTTGATGTACAATGAATTCTCATGCAAAAATAAAGGAAACCACTCTTATTCGAATGACAAGGAAAATAATGGTAATGGTGAAAATACCATAGGGCATGTTATATTCAAAGTGGTTTACAACTTTGTCTCATAAAACACTAACACAAATAAAATTCCTGGGCTTTACATCTAGAGAGACAAGTTCACGGAACATATAATTCACACTTTGCAGAAAAAAATAAAATGCCACCAAAAACAAATGGTCGACATTTTCCTTATGGCATAAACAACCCTAAAATAAAACCTAAATGCCAAGAGATGAAACATCTCATTTGCACTCAAGCTTCTCGAGGAAGCTATAGGCTGATAAGAATGTGAAACCCTACTTCCATACTGCTCACAACAACCATTATGAGGGTTTCTAAAGCTTTCTTTGATAGAAGCCTTGATGTATTTTTCTTTCACCATCGAGCCGCTATAGGTAAGATCGATCTACACCAATTTGATACTTATTGTGCTTTTTAACTTAGAACATTGTGCATACTTGTTACTTTGTCTATAATTACTTTGAAACAAAGAAAAAATCACACATTTGCCTTTTCTGTTTTACTGTCGGCCAACCTAGGATCTAAGCAAACTCGAGGGTTTTCTGAAGCTTTGACAAGGGTTTTCTGTTGCATTTTCCAGAAAACTCTCGGCCTTTTCAAAATTGGTATGCTTCTAACAAAGTTATTTTGTAATTCCTTGGAAAATATAAGCTCAAATCCTAGCTTCCTTGGCTAAAAATCGATGAAATCAAGTTTTCTTACTTCCTCTGTAACTGTAAATGAACTTGTGCTCACTCCTCTTCTTTGCAAATTAATTTTTCTGAGTACATGTTGCAAAAAAAATAAGGTTTTCTGGAGCTTCTTTGTCTTAAACAGGTCAAGAAGATGAACCTCATTATGCACCTCACATTTTGTTTGTATTGGGTCAATCTTTTGATCATCGAAAAAAAATAAAACTTTATTTGATCCTTTATTCACTGGGAATGTTTCTTGGATGCTTCTTAGATGAATATTTCAGACTATGTTTTGTGAGAAGACTATTCTCTTGAGTACTTTCCATGAGGAGTATTTTAAACTCCTAATTTCTTCTGGTTGGACATACTGTATTTTTTTGAGCATTCGGTTGATGTATGAAACTTACACCTGATTATTATACAAAGTGTCCTCCTTCTTATATTATTACTCGAAATGTCAAGTAATCCTTTATATTCTTGAACCGATTCATGATTTTTGATGGCTTGCTCTTGGCCAACATAGGGTTTTGCAGACCCTAGCCAACAAACCCTGCATTCTAAAGATGCACCCTCACTACTTTGCATATATAGCCATATTTGATAGAGAATGTCTTCTATAGGTTCTTCAGCATTGTGATTTGATTTTCATAATCTTGCAGACTACACTGTTGTATTCTTTCATTTCTTTGGTGTAATTTAGGATTGCAAACTCTGTTGGCATTTTTGTTGTTTATGATGTGATTGTCATTGATGGACACACACTTGTATTGAGATCCCCTTGTATATGTATAAGCTTGTGCTCAACCGGTATTTGTTCCAACCGGTATGTTATATACTAGTCTTTAGACTAGTGGTGATTTTGCAGAATGTGTTTCCTAGTCTGAAGCGGCATGTCAACCACAAGCGGTTCGTTGATCCCAAGCGGTATGAGGGAGAAAAGAGGCACAACACATTCTTATCAGTCTTCATTTTTGTCAAATCAGCAACTAGTATTTTGTATGAACCGGTAATACTCTGTGATGAGTTACCAATCCACCGATTGTTTGACGGTGTCGACACATTGATGGTGCTTTTTGTGTCATGTTACTGAGTATGACTAGATGCATTGAACCTAGGAAATTGTAATGTAATCCTATTGGACCAACATGAAATTAGATTCCTTTAAAAGGACATCATATCTAGGGTTTTAAGTTGTTGCTGAAAGGGTTAATGTCGAGCTAGGGTTTAAGGTGGAAGTTGAGAACAATCTTATTTGAAAAGATCAAGTTGTAACTGTGAGAGAGATAGAGAAGACTAAAGTAATGCTGGAATGCATTAGCTGTGAGCAATACTGGATCTAACCAAGCAATTTGTTCTATTAGATAGATCAAACACTTGTTGATTACTCACATCTTTGACAAGTCTGTAGCCCTTAACCGGGTAGGCCTCAAAGCCTTTGTAAAATCCTCTAACAAGGTGGTTCACACATGTGAATCTAAAATCCTCTAACAAAGTAGTCTTTAATCGGACTTATCTCCTAACAGAGATTGAGATTCCTAACAAGATCTGCTCTGGTGAAGAACATTGTAAGACGTTAACCGATCTGGTTTCTATTCTGCAGATAGTGACTTGTGAGTTCCATCTCACCATGGTTTTTCCCAGTTGGGTTTCCATGTCAAATATCTTGTGTTATGGTTGCATTTCTTTTGTGGGTGAATGCTTTATTCACATTTTGGTTTGCATGTGTGGTAACCGGTTTGACTGCTAGACTGCTTTACCAGTTTATCTTTAGACTGTGTAAGTGTTTTAGTGCAGTGATTTTTGGCATACTAATTCACCCCCCCCTCTTAGTATTCATCAATTTGTGTCAGAGCCTGCCTTTCTATAAGTTTAACCAATTGGAAAGAGAAATGGGGGAATATACCATGAGGGAACTTGCTCAATGGCTCACTAAGTCTGAGCAAGCCTATGATGATCCTATGGTCAAATACAAGGCATCTCAAGCAAAAAGGAGAGAACATGCAGAGAAGCTGATGGAACTATCTGAAAGTAGTTCTGAAGATGAAGCTAACATAGAAGCCATGATTGCTGAAGTGAATAAGTTGAATGATTCAAACTCCAATCTGAGAAAGGAGTTGGAAGGACTGACTATTCGGTTCAGTCAAGAGCTTGAGAACCGGAGAAAAGGTGAAGATCTGGTAAAAGACAGAGATCATGAGATCTCCAAGTTGAAACATGAGATTAGTGCACTAACTGCTCGCCTTCATGAGAGTAGAATGGAAAAAGAAGACATGCAAGGAGAACTGAACATTGCCATCTCAAAAAATGCAAGTCTAATGGAGACAAACACTGCTATTTCCAAAGAACTCTTTGAGTCAAAGGAAATACTTGCTAAGTTTGGCAAAAGTACTATCAAGCTAGAGAAAAAGCTTGAGTCATCTAGACAGGCAAAGAATACCAATGGTCTTGGTTTTTCTGGACATGAGGAAGGAGAATCCTCAGGAACAAATGTTGAAGCATCAAAGAAGCAACTGACACTCAAAGGAAAAGGTAAGCAAAAGTTCAAACCTATTTGCTTTAACTGTCTTAAAGAAGGACACACTGCCAATGTATGTAGGAGCAAAGCCTACAATAATTTTCCTTATTTTATCAACAATGTACCTATATCCAATAAGTTCAATGGTCATTGTTATGCATGCAACAAGTTTGAGAATAGAGCATTTGAATACAGGTTTGTAATGTATAACACTAGAAGATATCCTCAGGGGACCCAAGGAACTGGTCCTAAATCTTTTATGAACTAGAACCACAACTGGTTTAATGTCTGCAATCATCAGTCGAGAAGTAGTTGTCATCAAGTAGCAAATGGATGGAGAGAAAGTTGTATGATCTGTCATGGTCATGGTCACATTGCTGCAACATGCAGAAGGAAGACTGGAAATATGTACAATGGACCTTGGAGAGAACCTGGACTTGTTTGCTATCACTGCAACAGACTGGGTTACATTGCAAGATTCTACAGAAGCAAAAAAAGTATATCTGATGATATACTGGTCACTCAAGAAGGAGAAATCGATGTTTCAAAAGTTCAAGGGGACATGAAGAAAATATGGTGGAAGAAACTAATAATGTCGGAAGAGGAACCGGTTTTTGTGCCTAGTGTGGAAATATCAGAACTAGAAAACTAAGCCTTAAAGGCTTAGGGGGAGCAAATGGCGAAATGCTTTCGAACCCCCGGTTGACACCGGTAAAAGACCTTAACTGGTATGTGATACCTATCACTTGGTAGAAGACCGAAAATGGTAAAAAGGAAAATTAGGGTTTATGCCCTAATAGAGGAGCATTAATGATGGTAGGTGAGAGACATGTATAAATGCATTTTTCATATCATTTCTCACTATCTGTTTTCGAGCGAAGAAAAGTTTTCAAGTGCAAATCGAAGAAAAGGCGATTTGAGCTTAGATTTCAAGAAAGTAAATAACCTTGAAAGAGATTCAAATCTAGTTTGCAAGCGATAGTAGAGAACACAAAGTGATGATTTGGCATCTGATAGAGAGTGAAGTGAAGCATAATCATGAAGCCCTAAATTCGCATTTGAAAGGTATTTTTCATGTTCTTGAAATACTCTTCAATGGCTTCTGCATCTCATACCAGTTCGAGTACATCAATTGAGTCAAAAAGTTTTATTCAGAGGAAGTCTAAATATAATGTTTTGTCACAAGTTCCGGCTGGAGTCATAGTCGAAGAAGGAATTTCTAATTATATTGATTGCAAAATAGAAGACTTAGGGTCTTTAGCCATTCACACTCAGTTAGGTCTATGTTGCGGCAAGGACAAAAAGATCAAACCAGAATTTAGTGTCATAGAGAAGAAGAAATTCCACAATGCAGTATATTTTCTGGAAGATTTCATGGAGGATCATATTAGAATTATTTTGAGCAGAGTCCATAGTGAGAAGATGTACCTGGAGAGGACGCATGATATCATGCCTCAGGCAGTCACCGGTTTCTGCAACATAGGGGAAGTGCCAGCCCTGAGAAAAGTGAGCAAAATGGAAATGACGAAGCTCACCGATTCAACAAGTGATTCATGAGGTATGATAGTCAATCCTATCAAGGATGATCTGGTGAAATACGCCTGCATGGTGATGGGATACAAAACATTTTCAGCTAGAAGGATTAATTCTATATCTGCTGCAACAGTAAATGTCGCTTACCGGATGATAAAAGAGGATGCATGTTTTGACTTATGCACCAACATGCAGAGGCAACTCCTGTTAAATCTTAAGGCAATCAAACAAGAAAACTCACTGAGGTTTAAGTTTGGACAACTACTGGTAGGGTTGTTCTTTTATTTCCAAGGCTACTTTCTGGGTGTAGGAGATGTCTAGTGGTCCCCTGACCAACCAGTAACCAAGCAGATAAAGGAAAGTGTACAAGCCATTGGAACCGGCTACCCTGAGGTACTAAACAAATATTTTGATGAGTTCAGAAGAAAGATGAGTCAGAGGGTAAGAATCTCAAGTGACATAGTGAAGAAATACGAAGATGACATCTGTTTCACTATTCAGGTGGACAAATGTTTAATGGAGACTGTTGAGCCTAGAATGGAGGAAGTGGAGCCTATGGGCTATGAGGTCATGTTTGACATGCTGGAAGGGTATGCCTCAACCCTTATTGCCTCGCCTCTTGATCCAAAGGCCAAGAGGACTGGAACCTACTTGGAGAGGATTGCATCAGTTGAAGAACCATCGGTGAAGAAGGGAAAAGAACCGACAGCTAAGAAAGCCAAGGCAGTGCCTACAACATTGACACCGGCTACCACTACAACTCCAAGAGTGACCAAGTGGTCACCGGCAAAGAAGAAATTGGAGGTAATACCGGCAAAAGTCTTTGAAAGAAAGAGGAAGACTAAGGCAAATGAACTGGACTCCAAAGAAACCAAGTCTGATGAACAACCAAAGAAGGCAAGATAGACAAAGAAAATGAAGAAGAATGAACTGGCAACATCCGCATCGGTAAATATAGACATCTCCTCATCCAAACCTTTGACACATTGTCAAAGAACAGTAAAAAATATTAGGAGAAAGTTACTTCATGATTTAGTAGACTATTATGATGATTTTAACAGTGAGGAAAAAGATGAAGTACTACAGGAAATCATTCTTTATTTGTGTAAAAATGACCGGTCACCATCAGAGATTAAATCTTAGACACCAAATTCATTATTTAAAGCATTAGATAATAAATGGTGCATTCCCATTGAAAAGGAACAGGAGATTAGGGAGAAACTCTTTGCACAGTACTTCCCTAAACTCTCAAATTCAGAATTATTTGATGCCTTGGATCAAAATAAAGGTCTTTTCTTCACAAGGAGAAGAAGACTCTGGTTGTTGGAGGGGAGAGTTGATGATGTTGAAAAAGATACTCATTAGCATATGGCTCATGCTATCAGCTCTCACAAAGCATGAATGGCCAACCTCCAAGTGGAAAAGGAACCGGTTATTTCCAAACCAGATGAGGTCTTTGATGAAGAAGGAAACCTGGTGGAAGAACCAATTGACACCATCGATGTCGATGCCCTGGATGTAGAAGATGTTACTCAGAACATAACTTCTGAGGGAACTAAACAAGGGAAACAAGTTGATCAGGGTGGTGAAAAAGCTGAGGACACATAGAAAGCGGCAAAGGAATAGGAAGAGAAAAAGAAGAGGGATGAAGATGAGAAAAAGAAGAAAGAGGAAGAGAAGAGAAAAGGGGAAGAGGAGAAACGAAAAGATGAAGAAAAGAAGAAGCAAGAAGATGATAGGAAGACAAAAGAAGAAGAGGATAAGGAAGAAAAGAGAAAGAAGGAAGAGGAAGAGAAGAAGAAGAAGGAATAGGAAGAGAAGAAAAAGAAGGAAGAGGAAGAGAAGAAGAAGGAAGAGGAAGAACAAAAGAAGAAGGAAGAGGAAGCACAGAAGAAGAAGGAAGAGGAAGCAAAGAAGAAGGCAAAAGTAGAGAAGAAGTAGAAAGAAGAGGAAGACAAGAAGAAGATGGAAGAGGAAGAGAAGAAAAAGAGAAGAGAAAGAGAAATAAGAGAAGGAGAGGAAAAAGAAGGAAGAAGCAGACAAGAAAATTGAACCAATGAAGAGCACACAGATGGAGACTCCTAAGGCAACTGGGAGCCAAGGCAAACAGACTGCTATCTCGAGTCCTATTGATCTCCAATCTGCAAGTGAGTCTGAGCTTATGCAGAGCATCAAGGTTGCCCAAGAGTACCTTGAAGGAATTCACAGGAAAAGGGAACAAGATATTATTCAGGCGGTTGTAGACAATCTTCCTGACACTGAATCATAACTAGCACAACTCAAACTTCTGTGTGCTGTAGTGGATGATTAGGTGCAGAGTCTGGAAGAAGCAGCGGAGGCCAATGTAAAGAAAGAGCACCAAAAGGCTCTTAATGTTGCTCTAGTGAAGAAGTTGAATGAGCTTAGGACTGAACTGCTAAAAGATCAAAAGGACATAAGGAATGCCTTCGATGGGGGAAACTTGCTACTCAGCAAAATCTGTCAACCTCATCTATTCTGTGATGATGTGCTAGCCAAGAAGCAATAGCTTCAAATAGACTTATAGTCCTACTTTGGCACATTGAAGACTCCTTATGATTCCTTTGCAGCATATGGGCAAACTGTTCACCGGTTCTAGATCCAGTCAGCCAAGATCGAGTAAGAGATCAGCACACAGTCTAGGGATTTGTAGGAGCTTCAACTAGTATTACTTCCACGACTGCAAATTCTTCAGAAGTGTTATCTGAACTTGGATGCCCTAAAAATCACATAGGAATTGAGCATAGTAGATGCCATGGAGGAATAGGTATCCCAGATGCAGACAGAGAAGGAAGTGGCAACCTCCTTACTTGAGTCCTTGTCCCTATCCATGAAACAATTTTTTCAGGACTATAAATCAATTTTTGACAAGTATTATTCATTATTGTAATAAACTCTTTTATATATATATGGAAATAGGGTTTTTCAGTGGTACTTTGTCATTGTTGGCAAAGGGGGAGAAGTATATCTGGTTTTTGGTTTTAAAATTTTGATCTTCCGACACAGGCAGAGAAGTATCTGTTTTGAAATTTTGATATATGCTATGATATATACTATATTCTCTGATGATTATGCTCTGTATGCAAAATTTCTATACATTGTGTTGATTAACGGATAGTATATATGCTTAGGGGGAGCAATTTTTTTCATGGCAATTTTTTGTTGTAAAACACTTAGATGTCAAAATTTTATTTTCCTATGTGTTGCCATCAATGCCAAAGCGGGAGATTGTTAGCATTTTTGTTGTTTATGATGTGATTGTCATTGATGGACACACACTTGTATTGATATCCCCTTTTATATTTATGAGCTTGTGCTCAACCGGTATTTTTTCCAACTGGTATGTTGTATACTAGTCTTTAGACTAGTGGTAATTTTGCAGAATGTGTTTCCCGATCTAAAGTGGCATGTCGACCCGAAGTGGTTCATTGATCCCAAGTGGTACAAGGGAGCAAAGTGGCACAACACATTCTTACCAGTCTTCATTTTTGTCAAACCGACAACCGGTATTTTGTATGAACCAGTAATACTCTATGATGAGTTACCAACTGACATTTTGTGATGAGTTACCAATCTAGTGATTGTTTAACGGTGCCAACACATTGATGATGCTTTTTGTGTCGTGTTACTGAGTATGACTAGATTGAACCTAGGAAATTGTAATGTAATCCTATTGGACCGACATGAAATCAAATTCCTTTAAAAGGACATCATGTCTAGGGTTTTAAGGTGTTGCTGAAAGGGTTAATGTTGAGCTAGGGTTTAAGGTGGAAGTTGAGAATGATCTTATCTGAAAAGATCAAGTTGTAACTGTGAGAGAGATAGAGAAGACTGAAGTAATGTTGGAATGCATTAGTTGTGAGCAATACTGGATCTAACCAAGCAGTTTGTGCTATTAGATAGATCAAACACTTGTTGATTACTCACATCTTTGACAAGTCTATAGCCCTTAACCGAGTAGGCCTCAAAGCCTTTGTAAAATCCTCTAACAAGGTGGTTCACACATGTGAATCTAAAATCCTCTAAAAAGGTAGTCTTTAATCGGACTTATCTCCTAACAAAGATTGAGATTCCTAATAGGATCTGTTTTGGTGAAGAACATTGTAAGACCTTAACCGATCTGACCTTAATTGGTCTAGTTTCTATTCTGCAGATAGTGACTTGTGAGTTCCATCTCACCGTGGTTTTTCCCAGTTGGGTTTCCACATCAAATATCTTGTGTTATGGTTGTATTACTTTTGTGGGTGAATGCTTTATTCACATTTTGGTTTGCATGTGTGGTAACCAGTTTGACTATTAGACTGGTTTACTGGTTTATCTTTAGACTGTGTAAGTGTTTTAGTGCAATGATTTTTGGCATACTAATTCACCCCCCCCTCTTAGTATTCATCAAACTCTACCCTACTTTAGTGGGTATTCTATATGCCATGGGTTTTCCAATAAGATGCACTAGTATTTTACCATAATAATGACCAATACTAAAACTCCCTAGCATACCGCGTGTGAAAGTGATTTTGTTCTCTTATTCTCTGAAGGAATGTTGATCTTGTAATAGTGGCTTTGAATTATTTGTATTGTCTTATTTAACATGAACATTTTCCATTTCTCTATCATCAAGAAGACTGCTATAACATTGAATATATATTTGAGGCAGCAACAAAAATTTCCTTTGACGATTTCCTTTTCTTTCGTAATAAGTCAATTTTTTGCCATGCCCTGCTCTCTGTTTTGCACAAAAGTTATTGTAGCTTCTCCATATATCTTGACTGGACTTTTCAGTCATGCTCCTTTAAATGTTATACCACTTTTTTCTTCAATATTGTTATCACTATGTGCCATTAATGACAAATCCCACTAGCTAAGATTATGGATTGTCAAGGTATTCATAGTTTCTATCTCATATCTTCTCTATTGTTAATGACACAAATCATTAAATTTTGCAATAAATCTGAGCCTCACATATGCTTCTTTTTTACAGTGATTTCACTTCCTTTCTTGATTCTTGAATTGTTATATTTAATAGTGACTGCCAAATGGTAATTTTTTGACTGTACATATTGATTGATTATCTTCAACTACTTCACTGGGCTGCTGTTCAAAACAATAAGTTCTAATCTAACAAAATTACATGGATACCCTCTTGTCCACTCAAGAATTCACTGATCTATTCTTTTTTCATCAATGCTTTGATAGTGGCATGTCATTATACTGCCTTAATTTATCATTGTGTATACCGCTCACTAGTTACTCCATGAAAGGCATGAATACTTTGAGACCATTTAAGTCTAGAGTTTCTACCAAATGAATCCTTTGATGGTGAATACAAAAAAACAACACCAGATATCCTTTCTCTTTCAAATCTAATTATTCATTTGGCAGGACTCTCGACTTAAATTACCTTAGGGGAAAATGTAGTTACTGTATCTTTCATTTGCATGCTGGGCTCAACCCTTCTGGGAGCCACATTTTACACCACATGCTGATACTCAAAATGATTAGACCTGTTACTACACATGGAATAAACCAGTTAGCAAAATATTTTTTTTTATATTTGTTGATACATGCCTTTACTTTTTTTATGCACATTGAGATCAACTGACATATGTATAAGCACATGATCATGTAGCATATAACCAGTCACTACTTAGATCCTTAAAGATATAACATCATTGTTATGACTAATGTAGGAATTTGGGCACTTGGAAGGGCTTGAGACGTACAGAAACAATCAACCTTAGACCACCATTGAAGACACCTAACCAGTCATCCAGGCAATGACTGGTTACGCTCTTTACATGCTTATGCCTTTATTTTACTTACTTCATATATTTGTTCTTCTTCTTTTGTTTCAAATAAGTAAAGGCCAGTCTCACGGCTTGTGTGAGACTACATGTATATTTTTGTATTTAGTGAATAAAGATTACATTATTTTTCAGAAAATATTGCACAAATCTTTCTATATTATGTTCATTTTTCGTTTAAAAAAATATGATTTTCTTGAACTTTGTAATCTTAATCTTTAAATATAATTGTATTTTACAATGGTGGATACAATGTAAGGGTTTTAAAATGCACCTTTTTTATTGACAACATGGTGGTTCTACTTTATTGAGCCTGAAAGTGAAAATCTAGTAACATCTTTGCTGGTGGTTGTTTGGTTTTTTCTTTTTGGTTTTGTTTCTAGTCTATGTTTGGGTTTACTTTGGTGTCTATTCTTTGTCTAGTTTCTAGAATGTTTTGGTAGTTTTTTTATGTCTAGGAGTGCATTCCTCATTTGCCCTAGGTGTTGTTGTTCAATGGATATGTAAAGGTTCGAGCCTATTCTTCTTTTATTAATCAAAACATATCTACATGCATTGTATTGTAATATTGAAATTGAATTTCCTCTTATGGAAAAAGAGTATATATTTGTACAAATTCAACCACTAATAGTATACTTCCAACAATAAATGTGTTTCTACATGTGCAAAATTGTCCATCAAGCCATCACTCTTGCTGAGAGTTTTTCACATATTTTTCTGTGATTAAATCATAGTTCTTTTCATTTTTTCTATTCTTTAAAGAATACTCAACGGTATTAAATATTTTAGCATCCACTAGTTGATTTCAAAATCACTTTCAATAGTTTTCTGCATACGTCATCTTAATAAATAAATATTCTCACAACTAGTACACTGTCTATAAATAAATGAACTTGAATCAAATAATTTCTAATTATATATTTTGGATAGAAATATTGATATATGTTGAACACACCGAGATAGTGAGAGGGGGGGTGAATTAACATTAATTTAAACTTAATCATCAGTTTTCAAATTAAATATTGGATTTGATCTAGCAGAAGAAAGAAAAATCAATAATCCATACATCACAAAAAAACACCAACATATTTACATGGAAGAACCAATGAGGGAGAAACCACGATGAGAATTATCTCATAATTTAATATGTATAAGTTACAATGTTTATTTAAGGCTCACTGTCTATGGAAGCTCACTTCTCCCTAATGGATTTGTTGAGCAAGATACATTGATAAATGGACCTATTGAGGAGACACAGTAACTAGTAGTAGGATACATGAAATATTAAGTGAAAAAAATATGAATTGATCTACGATAAGAGAAGCATGCCTCATATGCTAATGTTGAAATCCATTTAGAAAATAATTTTTCCATCATGCTAACTTTGTGCATTTCATATTCAACTGATATATTTCTTATCGACTTCTTTCACTTGATTTTCTTACAAAATAATTTTTTATTCTGTAAATATCCTCTGCATAACTTCAAAACATCAAATAGCTTGGCTCCAAAAAGACCTTACAATTGAAACATGTGATAGAATATAGGTCAACTTCAAACATGTGTAGTATAAACAAAAATAGGTCATAGATCAACCCAAAACATAAATAAACACCAAAAACATCTCAACACATCCTTCAAATCAAATAAAAAGGTTAAGATTAACCGTCACTAAAGGAACTTAAATCTATCAGGGCAAACAACAAAAATACTATCCAAACTATTAAGTCTTTATCTTTACACCACTAGAGTGACAAAAAAATATGGAACACTATGAACACAATTTAAACCATATAAAATATCTCTACAACCATCTCCTAAAGTAATTAATCATCAATTGTTCGTGCAAGCTGAGAAACCTATTGCATTGGTAGAAGTAGAGTAATCTGAATAGACTATGGTACTATAACATATTGGATATTGCATTGCAGAGAACAAAAATAGTTGAAACTCACATTTCTAAGCCCTTATACCTTCATCATAACATTCCCAAGTCCACATAGGCATATCTTCTACTCTAGGAAAATGTTGAGTAAATTGGTGAACCACTAAGATTGAAAACTTTGTTAAAATACTATCCAAATATTAGTCACACATAACCATTGTTGAAGAGATCCTACGATCCAAAACACTGGAAGTAAGAAAAATAGTCATTAGAAAACCTATCCACAAAATTCCAAGGGCAATCCATGCAAGGCAAAGGAATGCAGACCAAAATATTGGCTCGTAGACTTAAAAGAAATACATTATTTTGTTACAAATATATTCTTTGTTTTCATTGATGTCAACCAATGTGGTCTTGATGGATTTTGGTCTGGATATAAATAGAGTTATCTATAGTGATGAAGTGTTTATAGTTATGCTTTTGGAACACTACTATGGTTTGGACATAGATAGTTTGCATTGACAATTGATCTGATTGATATTAGCATGTTTGAATGTTGTTGATGTTGAGGATAGTTGGAAGTCTAATTATTATGGTCTAGGTGTTGGTTGCTTTGGTCTAGATTTACATAGTTGTAAAGTGATATGATTGGCACATGTATTCAGGCTATACTATCAAAGTTAGATGTAACATATTTTTGGTCCAGTGATTGCGTGTGAAGTATTCTTTTTATCTATATTTTCTTGTTATATTTTTATTTTAGTCTAAATTAAGTTCTATGTGTTTCATATTTTGGTTTGGTTGTATAATTTGGGTTAGAGATGTGTATACACATTAACTACAATATTTCTTTTGGATGAGTTGGTATATATATACATACATAGGATATATGAAGTAGATAGATATGTGATGCATGAAATGTAGCACCCACCAACAAACCCAAAGGAAACTTACTACATCTAGATCCAAAAAGAGTGTAATAATTATTTTTTTGTTTACTAAAGAAGTTCACGTTAAACACAAATTAGACATTAAGATAAATTTTGGCACATTAGTCATGTTTTAACATTAAGTTTTAACTATTGTTCATACATTACTCTACTAACACAAGTGAAGTCATGTTTACAAGGTTTAATGGTTTCATTGTTTCCCTAGGGTATTGACGTCACTAATAGACATACACCAATTATGGATTTATGAATGGTACATTTAGTTTACCATTTTCATATTAGTTCACTTCTAAGATCCTAATGATTTATCCTTACCAAGGAACACAACTACAAATGCATGTATGCAAATTAACCTATATCATACAATTCACATGATGTGCTACTATTGTTGTCCACTACTCAATGCATTAACCAACAAGCATATTCATTAACTTACTTATGCAATCTACATGTTCATAATGCTATTTATGCAACATTCATTTTATGACAACCATTACACAATTATATGTATTCTTATTTAGCTCTTAATGATGTCTATGTACTAAGTCTCATTATAGTTTTGAATATAATTTTCAGCCTTAGTGATATTCTAGTTTCCAAACATCTACTATATCATCAATAGTTTTGCATTTCCCATGATTAACATTGATAGTCTAAGTTTTTTCGTTTAATGTCATTGTTCATATCATTGATCTCATAACTATATTCTAGCATCTACTAAATTTTACATCCATTTTCACATGAAGATATTGAAGGTATAAGAATTAGTTTATATACATTGCTAAAGATATAACATGAAGAAAGTGACAACATCCATTTTCCCATCATACCTACATATCTACTATCTAACATTTAATTACAACATGAATAATTGTATTGTTGATTTAACTATTTGACAAAATACATTTCAATTACAATTAACTAGTTCATCCCATATACTTAGCATGACAACTTCATTCATGTACTATGAGCTCAAATTAAGGATATACATGATTAACAATGATAAGACATTACTAGCAAGGGTATATCATTTTCTTCTTTATTTATACTTACATTTGATTAACTCGTATTGTTAATTCCATTTGAATGCACCATCTAAAGTAACTCGTGAATACATTATTGGTTGTTTTACATAGTATTACAATCGTGAGTATCACATACTTCTTATACAACATTCTTAAATTAATACATGATTTAATTTTCTCTATCATAAGATAGTCAATACATGAATCTTCTCCAAGGGTTCAAAGTCAACATGAAGAAAGCTTCCAATACGAATGAAGAGAAAAAACCCCCAACAGAAAAAAACTCCAACCACCTGACCAATGTGGAACCTACAAGGAACCACCCACCAAGCTAGGAGATGTCGCTAGGTCCCAAATCACACACCAAACCAAGGTTGACTCTTTATCAAAGGGACTAACACTAAGCAACTTCCATACACACAACCATGCACCAAGCAAACAAGAAAGAACAAGAGGTTTGCAAAGGCTGATAAAACATCATAACAAGAATGTGAAAGTAAGAAAAGGATGCACATGTATGAGGGAGTGTCATCACATGCCAAACCAAGAACAAGGCACCGGCCTATGGCCATGCAAAGCCATCTCGACCTTGAGAGAAAAACAAGGGAGATTAGATTACCATCTCCATAGTCTTCCAATACTCAGCCTAAAACATCCTCCCTAGGACTAAGTCATGAGGCACTGATAAGTTATTCTTTTTAAATTAGCTAACTACCCATACCCATTCATTAATTATTTATCACTTGATTAAAAAAGGGTAAACTCCCTTATGTCCAAAGGGTATAGACTTCATGCATCCTTACAAGGAACCTCATGAAAGTCCATCTCTCATGACCCTTGGGTGTCATAAAGTAGCCCACTCCCTCTACATGGATCTAGAAACCAATAAAACAAGAGGCTCTTACACAGGTAAAAATCTGACACAAAGGCTAACAATGCATACAACAACATACACGTACTCAGAGATGGAGAAACGACACATATAAAAGAATGAGCCTCTTATCTAAAGAATATAACCAACACATAACAATATTGCAACCAAAAAAATAGCAACACTACGAGGTCTTCACACTCGCTACAATAAAATTAGTAGTAAGAATAATCCCTCTTCATGGAAAAATCATCATGAGGGCATGTTAAAATGGGCAAGTAAATCTCATGATACACAAGTAAAAAAAAAAACTCATATTAGCCATTGGTTTTAATCCAAATGACACAGACGACCTCTGGATGCAAAGCATAAACTTAAAACACTTTTAATTGGGAAATGTCTAATTAACGAGCAATCCATAAATACGACAATACGAGGTCATACTGACGAATACATAATTACATATAGTAATTTTTTTTTTTGGAAAAAGTGGCAAGCCACTGATATATATATTAAAAATAAAGCTGATTCAAGAGCTCAATAGGGAAAGAATCGGGAAGAAAACCCTATATCCTTGCTCAAATACAATGAAAAAGAGGAAAGGAGGCTATGAGAAGAATCCCCCCGAAGATCTGAAGAGATGGATAGGACCTGCCCATAGAATGAGCCTCTTGGAGTCCAAATTTAGAGTAGCAAGTCAGGACAAGACCGGATGAAACCTTAAAAAACCGACCCCCACAACCGGTTATCATGAAGACTGGGAAGCGGAAATTTGGTTGTCGGAACACTGAAAAGTTTCCACCACTAGTTTTCAGTTGTGTTGAATCAGAACTTTGATACTGGTATGTTGTCGTCGTGACCAGTTAATAAAAGAAAAACCTCTATTACTGGTGCTAGCCGATAGGCTAAGAAGATGGCTCCGCTACCAGTTTGGTTGTCGTCAGATTTTCCACCCGTAAAAAAAGGAGCATATTTTAATGAGCAAAAAACAAAGCAAGAATAAATTTACTCGTCCATGGAAACATCCTCCTGGGTTTGAATTATATATAGTATTACCAAGTGACATAATAGCAATAACAACAACAATACCATTAAATACAACATTGCATTAAAGTAATAATATCATTATTAAAATATCATTTTGGTTTATTTCCATCGTATCATTATTTTATTATCTAAATACTTTAATTTATTACTAACAACCGACATATAAGGTTTATTTATTTATAATCATATATATTGTCTATTATTATGGCACCTTCCACCAGACGTGGTGGGTGGTGCTTCCCAACACACCCACCACTACGTAGTGGGCTTCCCAGCACCCTCCACTATGTGGTGGGTGGTGCTGGTAGCACCAACCACTACGTGGCTTAAAATTATATATATTTAAAAAAAAAATCTTCTCTTCATTAACAGTCTAAAATGGGGGTTTTAACAACTTTAGGAAAGATGTGGGGTTTAACAACATCTTTAGGAAAGAAATGGGGGTTTTGACAACACCAAAAAGTAGAATTTCAATCCAAGATTTCAATTTTTTTTAAAACAGAGAATTTATTTTAAATCCATTTTGATTTTCAATCATGGAAGGAATGAGAGAAAAAGAGGAGAGGAATCCCTACCTCTTATTGAAGAAAAATAATGGAAGAATTTAGGGCATCAACCAATCTACCAACAACAAGATCTTCCAGCTCCTCCATCCTTAAAAATTTCTCTAGCAATCTTCTACTCCAAAAACCACCAAAATTCCCAAAAACGTATGGAAAGAAAAGAATCCCCCAAATGAAAACCCTAGCTCCCTTTTTGTCCAAAACAAAATGGAGTAATTAAATATTGAAATTCCATATCACATTCTTTTATGGGATTTTCAAATCCATTTCCTCAATAGGCTTTTTAAAATAACTTTCAAAATAAAAGATTGAATATTAGAATGTAGTGAAATATAATAAGTAAAATATTATAACTTATCTCTTTTAACTCATCCCAATTATGTTATATATATATATATATATATATATATATATATATATATATATATATCACACAAACTAATTTCATTAAATAATGGACTCAATATTAACCAAATAGAAATCGAATCCGACATTAAATAAATAATATAGTTAAAATGATCAAGGTAAATAAATAATTAAAAATCGTTAAATGACAATAAAGTCAATAATGCAAAAATCCACAAATGTTCAATAAATTAAATCAACTTAAAATGTAAATGGCCAAATATAATCTCAAAATCTCAATATGAGCATTTACCAAATTTTAAATGTGGAAATAACAATAATTGACAATCGTTAAATTTTAATAATTTTTTAAAATAACAAAATTACTAATGAGGCCATAACTAGTATCAAGTAACCACTCAAACATGGTCAACAAAATGCCAAAATTAAATATGCTAAATAATAAATCAAACACCACTCAAAGAACCTAAACTAAATAGCTGAATAATTAACTAACAATGCCACATACCCACAAGTCATGATGGCGATGACGACATGGAAAAATTTCCAAGATTGATAACAAGGACTCAATGTCCAACCTATACCTAGAGTGTGGGAAGGGAACCAATGACATCTTTGAATGACATATTGCCATTAGAAAGAGCCACGCTCACACCTATCAAGCCAGAGGAGCTTGCACCTAGTTGCCCGGGAGGAATGAATGCCTTTTTACCTGCAACCTGCAACAACATGAGATGTATGTGCATACAACATATATACATACACAACAAATAAGGGGTAGAATATGGCAACAACACAGGGTGCTCACAATGAGTGATGTTTTGTTGATTCTTCTCATAGAGAGTCGCATAATAAGAAACCAGTAATACATACAATCATCACATCATGAGTAAGTCATCTAGGGGTTAGTATTTCCATTGCATGATAAACAAATCAATACCTCTATCAAAATACATGATAATCCAAAATACTAACATTATCTATGCATCAAATTATGACATAAGAGCATAAAGAAATTGGTCAACATCATAATATGCATGTAAATCACATTAAGTCAAAATCACTCATAACATAAGCATAAATGTCAGGAATCATGGAATCATATAACATCTATTAGTAATATTTAAATAATGTATTGTCTATCAAGGATCATTAGTGAGGCACATATGGAAGCCAAAATATCATTCATGGAATGTGTAAATCCAATCAAGCCTATCATATCCATCAGACAAGACAAAGGTTCGATCAAGTCTTCTAAGGTGGAAAGGGAATCTTCTAAAAGGTGGACACTACTCTATCATCCGTACAATCATTAAATAATGTGAATCTGCCTAATGCATAGAACCATCCTAGGTAGCTAAAATACCTAGCATCCTAATCATAATCCTGAACATCCTTCAATCGCCTCAACAACCAAAAATAAGTGTCACATCAATCCAATCCAAGGAGGGGCATTACATCCTCCCCCCTTGGGTCCAAATTACTCTTGGAAGTCACATTGGTTAAGATACCTCAAGCGTTACTTTGTCCTAATGCTACTGGAAACTTACATGAAAATTAGTTCAACCTCAGCATACTTAGCAATAGATTAACCGTACCACCTAATATTGGGCTTCAATAACCATGTATAATTTAGTTAATTTTTAACCGAAGGTGAGATAGTTTACTGTATTTATGTACTTCGACTCTCTCCTCTAACAACTATTTGTGTACACATAAAAAGGTAGTTAGGCCCTTTTGCACAATACTTCCTTCCTAGGCCACTCCAAATCACTAAAGAGTTCATGTCTTAAGTCTAAGTTAAAGGAAAAATTTCTCAAAAGTGCACCTCTTTAGGCAAATTTTAGTCAATTTCACTTTAATTTGGGTGACCTACTTCTTAAAATTTGTGGAATTTTGACATATAGACCATAGAATCTCCTCCTCCATGCTTCTATTACACTACTCTGATTTTCTTAACTATTTAAAGAATCATAGGTCTATCCAATCCCAAGAATTTCTATCTTTGTTACATTCGAGGATTTATTGGTATTATTACTTCATTGGCATATATTTTATCCATTTACTAAATTTCATCACTACTCAACAGCTTTGCGAATCTAGTATAACTCTTTGCAGTGTATCTCCCTACACATACTATCCAAGGTCCGAAGGGAACATGATAGAAACAAGATTTAACACATAACAGGTTCACAACACAATCACATTTGGAATGGTCACCATATACAAAAAGAGAGAAATCAAAAAGGAAAAATCCTTAAATTAAAAATCACAAAAAGAAGAAAAATTGCCAGCGAAATCCAATCAAAAATGAATGTAGTAAGTGTCGTACCTGTGAAGTGTGATACCTGCAGCTACAACACAAACACTCAATAGATCATTACAATCAAGGTTAGAAAATTAAAAGAAAATGAAATATGAACCATGACAAAGAGACCTGTCACCTCCTAAGAGATGCGATTATGGATTTGCTCTCAGATCTGGATAAGCAATCCCAGTGACTTGACTACACCTAGTCGGAGGATTTGAAATGATGATGATATGGAAACTAGATGAGATTGATTATGCTAGATTGATCCAAGATGATAATTAAGGTAATGATATGCATGACTAAGCTATGATGATGATACAATTAAGCTATAAAGAGATTGATTAAGCTACATGATTCAATAATTATGCTAGAAAATGATCAAATTAAGCTAATGCAATTGCCTATAACAACAATTCTCAAATGATGTGCCTATAGAAACAATGACTAAATTGATAATGAGATGGGTCCTTTTTGCTCCAAAATGGGGGATATTTATAGGACTTCCAAGGCTAGGGGTGAGGTTGCAGGAATCAACTATCAAGATTGAGTCTAAAGATATCATGGGTGAAATTGGAGGAGGTTGGAGAAGATGTTGGAGGAAGGGACACTTGTCATCTCTATGGTGAAAAGTGTCAAGAATCCTTTCTCATGACGAGGAAAGTGTCCAAGGGAGGAGACATGTGGCCAAAGTCTCATGTATCTCAATGGAAGAATATCCACACCATAAAGGTTAGAATAGGGAGGTTAGGATGTGCAAGATAGGATAGGGTTAGGCAAACCCAAGGTTAGGTGGAATGGGTTAGATTAGGGAGATGGTTAGGTTAGGTGGTTAGAAGTTAGGAGGCATGTGGGTAATTTTAATTTAAAAATTCAAATAATAGGAAAAGACTAATTAATTTTCAACAACTCATAAATTGATTTGTTTTAATTAATTAAGGGATTAGAAGAATTGATTGAAATGGGGGGGAGGATTAATTAATTTTAATTAATTAATCAAAGGGGACCATTGAAATGAACCTATTAGATAAATCCTTAGATTTATTAATAAGTAGATGAAAGGGATAATTTAATCAAATTTCTAATGAATTCAATTAAATTAGGGAGGGGGATTAATTAAATAATTTATTATTTAATTATTTATCTTCAGTCCATTTTTAGGTGTATACATGTTGCCCCTCTTTGAAGTGAGGTGTGATGACGTGTTGATTTAAAGAATAATGTCATTTTGGTGATGATGATATTGGTTTGATAGGATGCCCAAACATTAATTGATAAATTGTAGTCTAATGATGCCCCCTCAGGAGATCAATTGAGATAATTGATTTTTAGAGTGTATGAAGTTTATGCGAAATTGATATCCCGATTAGAAATGATTTGATTTTTGCAATTGTGTATGATGAAAATGCGAGTTTTATGATCACGGTGATGTGGTTCTTGATTATTGATAAAGCTTGATTGATTGGATTAATAAGATCGATATTCAATCTGGTTTCAGGAATGACACATCCTGTATAAGACAAAGATGATCAAACTGTCTAGTATCAGGACTGATATATCCTATATAAGACTTGATCAGAATGTCTAGTTCCAGGAAAGATCATCTTGTATAAGACATGATAAAATTGATTTAGATGTGATAAATTGATATAATTGATAAGGTTGATGGGATAAAGAACTGGGAGTTTGTTGATATTAGGTTGTAGGAAGATTCAGATATATTGATGTTGGTTTTGTTGAGGGGCTAACATAAGATTTGCGTTTGGTCAAAATATCTGAAAAGAGATGAGTCATCATTCTGATTGTGTATACACTTATGATGATACCTTGATGATTCCTGTGATAGATTTAACCTCAGATAAGATGAGAATGTGTGATCCCATGCAAGAATGAAATGCAAGCTAAATTCAAATGAAATGCAAAGCTACGACCGAACCAGTCATTGGGATATTGTATTTTGTCATCATTTAGCTTTTTAAAATGTGGGAAGTGAGTGGAAACATTGATGGTATAATTAAACCATGATGACTTGAGCACTAATTTCTTGGATTTTTATATTGCAAGTTAGCACAAGCATCGAGGAATAATTGAACCAAGATGACCTGAGTATTGCTTGCATAAAACAAGCAATATTAACTGATGCTCTGCAAAAAGGATTAGAAAGTCTGTTTGATGGCAACACACACAAGAGCACAAGAAACAAACGTTAGTGTTAGCAACAAAAGATTATCCTAAACAGGCATATCAAGAGAGATATTAAGCATGAAATAGAAAGCATATAAACATAGAATAAAATAGCTAATCAAGATGCTCATAGTTGCTCCTCCCTTGTTCCTCTCCTCTCCAAATCCCAAATGAGTGTAGCTCTCAGCTTTTAGCACTGGCCATGGATGCCATATGGAGATTCAAGATGGTTGAATATGATAAGCAAATACTATGCAAGAGTAGATAGTGATGCTATGAAAAAGCTCTATGCTAATGCCAGTATAACAACAATACTCTAATGCTTCCTTTTTTGCTTGAGGAGAAGGGTTCTATTTATAGAAGAAATGGGGAAATGAAGGGTTAAGATTGAGTAATCTTAACAAGGGCCAAGTTTGAAAGTTGGGGATCCATGTGCACAATTGGCACCAATAAAATGGTGACAAGTGTCAACATAGGATTGGGTTGAGAGAAGAGGTTGGAGGCATTAAAGGTCTGAGAAGACCTCATGGTTATCTAGAGGCTAAGGGTCAAGTCCAAATTAAGATTACCCACTGGATTAAGAGTTAATCCAAGGATAAACCTTTGTGCAAATGTTTAAGAGATAATCATGGTCAAATCATTAATGGCCTGATGAGACCTTTGGGTTGGGTAGAGGTTGAGTCAAAACAAATGTTTTAACCATGTGGGAGGGTTTGAGGTAACCATTAATGTTTATTGGAGACTTTGGGGATTAAGTGGTTGAAGGTTGAAAGCCTTCAATGGTTATCAAAGACTTTGAGCCATTTAGTGGTTGAAGGTTGAAAGCCTTTAATGGTTATCAAAGACTTTGAGGGTTTGAGAAGTGACTTCCCTTTTGCTTAGGAATGTGACAAAGTTTAGAGAAGGGGTTAGGTTATTTAGAAGTGATTAGAAAATTCTAGAAGGGGTTTAGGCATGCAAGTGGATTTTGTAGGAAAATGCAAGTGGGAGAAATTTTGGTATTTTCAATTAAAATAAAATCATTTATTTCAATTAAATGGTGTAATTTGCATTTGGATAAATATTCAAATAAATATTAATTTATTTAAATGAGAAAAATGAAGATAAAGCATTAAAATGCTTGAAGACTTTGAGGGAAACCATTAAAGGCTTGAAGACTTTAAGGAAAACCATTAAAGTCTTAAGAAGACTATAGAAGGAAGCCATCAAGTTTGAAGACTTTAAAGCCATCAAGTTTGAATACTTTAAGGGAAACCATTAAAGGTTTCAAGTGGGTGAGGATAAATAGGATTTTAAATAAATAATTTATTTAAAATAGTTGTGCAACTTGCTTTTGTAGGAAAATGCAAGTGGGTGGAGGATAAGGGTGATTTAAATAAATTATTTATGTAAAATAATTGTGCAACTTGCTTTTGTAGGAAAATACAAGTGGGTGGAGGATAAAGGTGATTTAAATAAATGTTAATTTATTTAAATGTGAGAGGTCGGATTTTGGGGGATTTAAATAAATATTAATTTATTTAAATGTGAGAGAAGATTTAATTAAACAAATATGATTTATTTATTTAATTAATGGTCTGAATTTGGTTAAGTGAATTAAATCAAATAAATTGAATAATTTATTTAATTAATAGGAGAAGAGGGTTAAGATGAATTAATTAAATATATTAATTTAATTAATTATTGATTGATGGTTAAATAATCAAATAAATACTAAATATTCATTTAATTAAGTGGACAGATTTATGTGACTACATTAACCATTTCAATATGCAAATTGGAAATATCTTTGATGATACTCTGATGATCATGTCCCCAGACAAATTTGCACATATTAATGATTAATTTATAGACAATAGACAAGAAAAATATCATGTTCCTTCCTTGTTCCTCTAGTCAAAGACATCCAGGAGTCACTCAAAAATCATGATAGCAAATATCAAGATAGAAAAGTTGAACAATCATGTGAAAATCATTATTCAAAAGATATCATCCATTGACAAATTGTGTGATGTGCTTAGACTGACATGTGATAGTTTGATGGTTGACAATTTGATCTCATGTTCAACATTGGATGTGTCTCAGTTTTCGCTTGATAAGAGTTGTTTGACTATTGTTCTCCTTGTTTGATTAAGCTCAAAATGATCAAAAATTTTGCCCCCAGCTAGGTGCACGAATTTTCCCCAAGCCTAGAAACAAAGTCATTATGATATACCCAATGATCTAAACCATGGCGACAAGCCATCTGGGATTCCTGCATATGTACAAAGGCTTTATTATGGATGAACAATGCTGATGGAAAATGAATGCAATCGAAAAGATGCATGAACTAATAGATGGAACAGCTAGCAGATCGATACGGTCTATTTGCCAGGTTTTCACCAGCTATTTTTATTGCACTTTTTCTCATATTTGAATTTTTTTTTTGTATTTTCTGGATTTTCACTGTTTTTGGATTTTTCTGCTTTTTCACTATTTTTTTAATTTTTCAGATTTTTCAGTGTTTTTAGATTTTTCTGCTTTTTCAAACATAAAACTTCTTCAGATGCATGCTATTGATGGGTTCCTCGAGCTGATTTTTGTGTTGTGTTGATAGCTGATATGCTCCTGACCCAAATACTGTTATGACCACAAACAGACCTAACTAGTTTGGTTCAAACTTCCCTTTCTTTTCATGATTGGCCTGGTTGCATGGATTTTCTTTGAGTACTATTTCCCCAACTTGAAATATTCTTGATTTGACCTTGTGATTATAAGTGTGACACATTCTTTATTGATATACCTTTAAATGATCAAAGGCATTTTGTCTTCGTTCATGGATCAATTCTATCTCTTCCAATCTAGATACTCGTTGTTCTTCATTTGGGATAAGACCTTTTAATGATACTCATAGAGAAGGTATCTCTACTTCTATTGGTAGTATTTCTTCTGATCCATAGATAAGAGAGAAAGGTGTGGTACCTGTTAGTGTGTGGATATTAGTGCGGTAGGCCCATAGAGCAGGGTTCAATTGAATATTACAATCTCTTCCAGCATCATTCACTATCTTTTTGCAGATTTTCAAAATAGTTTTGTTTGATACCTCTGCTTGCCCATTCCCTTGTGGATAGTATGGTGTTGAAAATCTATGTTGGATCTTGAATTTCTCACATAGTTTTTGGACATCCTGATTCTTGAATGGTCACCTATTCTCAGTGATAATGGTCATGGGTAATTCATAGCGACAGATGATGTACTTCAAGATAAATGTAACAATTTGTTTTGTTGTGATATTGATGAGAGGTATTTCCTCAATCCATTTTGTGAAATATTTTGTAGCTACAAGGATGAATTTGTGACCATTGGAGGAAGAAGGATTTATATTTCCTACTAGATCAAGACCCCACTGGTAGAAAGGCTAAGATGTTTCCAAAGCATGAAGTTCTTGTGTTGTTGCATGAATGAAATTTCCATAGATCTGACATTGTTTGCATGTTTTAGCTATCTAAAAGGAATCCCTTTCCATAGTTGGCCAATAATAGCCCAAACATATGAGTTTATTCCAAAGGGGAAGACCACTTTAATGAGTGCCACAAATGTCGTTATGGATTTCATTTAAGGCCTTTTAAGATTCTTCTTGTTCGAGACATCTTAAAAGAGTACTGTCCAGACCTCATTTAAAAAGGGTATCCACGACAAGAGTATAATGGGAGGATTGGTGAATAAAATTTCTCTTTTGGTTTTTTGATAAGTTAGGAGGGAGACTATTATCTTTGAGGTATGTGTAAGTTTGGCCATAATGGGAGGAATCATGCCTAACAAGGTGACAGGTAGTTTGGGAATCAGGACAATTATGAGCAGGATAAAACAACTCTTCCACCATGAATTCATAACATTATTGGTTTTCCTATGTTTTAATTAGAGAAGCAAGTGTTGCCATGGAATCTGTTGCATTGTTGTCATTCCCTGGAATTTGCTAAAAAGTTATTTCTACAAAGTATTTTTTGATATAATTAGCCATCTTTTTATAAGGCATTAAATTTTCATCCTTTGTTTGATAATCGTCATTGATTTGATTGATGACAAGCTGAGAGTCTTTGAAGACTTGAAGTTGTGTAATGTTCCATTCTATATCCATTTTGATAACTGTAACCAAAGCTTCATATTCTATTGTGTTGTTCGTGCATGGAAAGCTTAATTTGTATGCTTTTGGAATTGTATGACCTTGTGGTGTGATGAATAGAATACCTTCTCCTGATCCATGCTATGTATATAAATCATCAAAGTATAATTTCCATGTTTTTGTAGTGACCATTAGGATATCAGCATTGGGAAACTCATTCTATAAAGGATGATCATCTTCAAGGGGTGCCTCTGCTAGTTGGTCTGCAATGACTTGCCCCTTGATAGATTTTCTATCTACATACTCAATATCAAAATCTCTTAGAATCATGATCCATTTTGCTATTCTTCTTGTTAATGTTGCCTTGCTGAGCAAATACTTCAATGGATTAATGTTAGCTATCAACTTGATGGAGTGTGATAGTAAATATCATCTTAATTTTTGAGAGGCAAAAACTACCACCAAGCATGCTTTTTCTATTGAAGAATAGTTGATCTCATATCCTACTAATATTCTACTGATGTAGTAGATGGCCCATTCTTTTCCCTCATTATCTTGTTGTGCAAGGAGAACTCCTAATGATAATTCAGTGGTTGATACATAGAGTAACAATGGCTTTCCTAGAATTGGTGACATTAGGATGGGTGGTTGCATGAGATAGGCTTTTATCTTATTGAATGCATCCTCAAATTGATGGTCCCACTTGAAATGAACATTTTTGTGCAATAGATGAGTAAATGGTTGACACTTATCTGCTAGTTGAGCAACAAATCTTCTAATTGATTGTTCTCTTCCTTTAATTGATCTTATTTGACTTATATTCCAAGGAGATGCCATTTCCATGATTGCTTTGACCTTAGCTACATCTACTTCAATACCTCTAGCTAAAACAATGTATCCCAATAGCTTGCCTAAAGTGACACCAAAGGCACATTTCTTAGGATTGAGTTGTAGCTTGTACTTTTATAACATGTCAAAGATCTTTTCTAGTATTCCTATATGGTGTTCTTTGTTGTATGATTTGGCCAATATGTCATCCACATAATCTTCCATGAATGTATGCATCATGTCATGGAATATCGTTGTCATAGCTCACTGATATGTAGCACCTACGTTCTTTAGTCCAAAAGGCACGACGTTCCAATAGAAATTACCCCATGGGCATGTGAAAGTTGTCTTTTCTTGATCTTTTGGTGCTATTTTAATTTGATTGTATCCAAAGAAACCATCCATTAGAGAAAACATGGAGTGTCCAATAGTTAAATCCACAATGATGTCAATGTTAGGCAAAGAAAAGTCATCCTTTGGATATACATTATTAATATCTCTAAAGTTTGTGCATATTCTGATACTTTTATTTGGTTTGGAAATAGGAATGATGTTGGATACCCATTGAGGATATTCTATAGGTCTGATGAATTCGACATCCAATAATTTCTTTAGTTTTGCTTTGACTAGAAGAGCAATATGTGGATGCATTTTCCTTAATTTATGTTTAACTGGTTTGGCTCCTGGACTGACATTTAACTGATGCATAATAAGATCTTGATCCAATCCTGGCATCTCTATATATGACCAGGCAAAATTGATTTGCCATCGTTTGAATAATTCCATATATTGTTCCATTTATTTCTCAGACAGAGAAGTTGTTGGATGTAGGATCTTTGGTTTCTTTGTTGTTCCAATGTTAACTGCCTCTAATGGTTTGATTAAAATGGATGACCTTTCTTGATAGTGCACAGTTAAAGTGTCAAATCTCCTATCTTTCGGCACCTCAAGGAGGTTTTCACCATTAGATGTGTCCTTTCTTTTTACTTTTTCCTGATCTAATGTTGCCAAGAAATGGTTTTTGGCATTAGACCTAATATTTTCTTTATTTTCCCTTTTGCAACAAGGAGATTTGGCTCCCACTTGACTGGAAGATGAGTTGTTGAAATTCCTAGTGAAAGTTGTTGTGGGTTTGATTGCATTAAGATATACAGATATGGCATGGTCATTAGGAAAGGTATGAATGGCAGCATGTCTTTCATTTTCCCAATCAATAAGTTCGGGGTGGAATAGAGGTAGGGGTCATCAGGTTGAGTTGTTTCGAGGGTATCAAAGGTCATGATAGATGTGTCAATTTTTTGATATGTATGTCAATATCTACAATGGTACTCTTGTCAGAATGACCTCACATAAGGAGCTCATGATCATCCTCGATTAAGTCCAAGTCAGCCAAATGTGATTCTAATTCAAGTGGGATAGTTCCTAGCATTTTTCCTACATACATGTGAAATAATTGACTCCTACATCTTCTTCTTGAAGTAATTTTCTTCAGCTGATTCTTCAGAGTGATAGGAATCCCATTCCCATTCATTAGAATCTATCTCACTTGCAGCTTGCAATCTACAGATTTGTTCATATAATGTTTGATTTGTTTCTTCTGCTTTTCTTGCTATATCTTTTCTTCTTTCATATTCAACTTCTTTTGGATTGAGATTGTGTTCTTTCAACCTTGCTATGAGCTCTCCTTGATTAGTACTAGGTTCGTACTTATTTTGATTGAGATTTAAGACTTCTTGGGAGGTACCATTAGTTTGTTTTTCCTGTTGATTTGAGACTTTCTTATTTTGCCATTTCATGTTTGCTTGTGCTTGTTTCTTGGTTGATGCTTCTTCCCTTTCAATTGCAAGTTGCTCTTGTCTATTTTCATATTCTTCTTGTTGTTAGTTAGATGATGTGTCTTCTGGTAGAGTAACTTGTCCATACCCTAAGCCTCCTTTGTCTATAGCCTGCTGAGTGTAAGTTTGGATAGGTTCTGATATACCTTATTTTCTTTTTCCTATAGGACCTGTTCAAGTGTATCTTATTTTTCTAAGAATGTTAAATCCTTTTCCATACTTTTATGTGGGTATGCAGACATTGTTGATCTTTTGTTGGACTTCTTCATCCTTTTATAGCCACTGTACTACATCTTTGTTGTTTCCTTTGATAAGGTCCTAGCACTAACAAATGCTCCATCAAATATTGGAAGATGTTTTACAATTGGTTGTTTCTTAGAGTTTGATGGTTTTCCATAAGACTTAGGAGAGAGTGGTAATTGTGATATTGAATATTTCCCATTCCCTCAATCTCTTAACTGCATTTGTTTTTCCATAGTTGACAAAATTGAGGCAAATGATTTTTCTTTGGATTGTGTGTTCGAAGATGATGCCTCCCTGTTATGAGGAAAAATGACTTCTTGAACTGGTTTGAGATTACTACAGTACTAAAATATATTTGAATCTGCTGAGATCATGATTTCTTGCCCATTATAAGGAAACTTTAGGCACTGATGATATGTTGATGGAACAACTTGTATGTCATGTATCTAGGGTCTTCCCAAGAGTATGTTGTATGATAAGTCCAAGTCTAGAACTTGGGATGATGTGTCTTTCTATAAAGGTCCCACTCTGATGGGTAACATCACAATTCCTTTAGAGGAATGCTCTTCTTCATCATAAGCTTTGATGGTGATCTTTTTTGGGGGATCAACTACATCTTCTAAATAACCTAGTGCTCAGACAAGACTCAAAGATCAAATGTTTAAGCTAGATCCTCCATCTATTAGGACACATTTAATTTGCATCTTATGAATGATGACTTTGATATGCAAGGGAGAATTATGGGGATGTTGTAAGGACATGTCATCTTCTTGGGTAAATGATAAGCAGTGAGCGGTTGTGAGGTGTCCCACCATGGTTTGGAATTAATCTATATCAAGATCTTTAGACATTGTTGTATCTACTAATGCTCTTTCAAGAATTCCCTTGTGTGCAGGTGAAACATTTAAAAGTTCTAAGATGGATATTTTCACGGGCATTTTCTGCAATTGCTCCACTAGACTATATTGTTTTGCAGTGGATGAAATATTAGTGGTAGGACCCGGCAAAATTTTTTATCTTTTCTTCTTGTGATAGCATGAGAAAGTTCTTGATTTTTCTTTTCTTTAACTGCAATCACATTTACCATTGTATCATATGTATGAGCTGTTAGACACAATGCACCATTGAGAAGGGGAGGGGGTGAATCAATGGTTCTCAAAACTTTTCTTTCTTTTATCCTTGGTAACACCAGTTTGTGAATCAAGCACAATGCTGACCTTACCGGTTAGTCATGAGACTAACTCAAATACACACACACACACACAAGGGGACATCACATAACACCAACATATATGAGGAAAACCCAAGATGGGAAAAACCTCGGTGAGCAATGTTGTTGGAGTCTACTTCTCCAATCCAACCTCACAGTAAAACACAGTTACACAGTTTAGGGCACCAACCCAAGGAGCACCAACCCCTACTTGATGTATGGGATACAACCCAAAGGAGAACCAACCCTTGACTTTAAGGTAGCAACCCAAGGAGCTACAACCCCTGCACCGAGCTACAACTCAGTTTTCACAATGCAAACTTCAAATACATAAGTTGTTATTATGTTACAAGTAAATCTTGCAACCTTATCAAATGTCTTACTCTATCCGTGAAGTACCTTCTCTCCTTTATCAACTCACTCTTCTTCGTACTCTACACTTGCTGCTTCTCTCCTAGATCTACACCTCACTCTCTGCACATCACCGGTATCACACTTTGCAGATTCTTCTCTCCGACTGGTTGAATGCTTCAACTAGGTTATCTCTAAATTCCACTCTTTTCACAAAAGCTCATTGAGCACTTGGCTAATTTTCTCTTACTTACAGAAGTCTTCAACTTCACAATCACACCATATTTTTCCTCTTCAGTAGCCACAAACAATCTCTTTGGCCTTTTTACTTATAGCCCTGATTTCTCGTGAAAAGCCAATTCAAAATCCAGGCAGTTAGGGTTTCCTCACCATCCTTGAGGCAAATCAAATCCAATCTGATCTTGAACAATCTGATCTTTCTGACATCTTAATGCATATCTCCACCATAGTCATATCTCGTCAATCACACCTTTCGTTCCTAGCGATTTGATTTTTACCCTAGATAATCCTTCAGTCAATCATGAAAGATCTATCGATTTGTTTCCTTCATTGCCTCAATCTTCTTAATTTCTCTTAGCTGGATCATAGTTGTCTTCTAGACCTCAAGCCTTAAACCCCTGTAATCGCTTTGTAGCAAGTCCTGTGATTTGTGTGATCTTTTCATTAAAGCTGACCAACCCTGTAGCAACCCTGTGGATGTACATTCTATCTTTATCCAAAACTGGGTTTTCCATGTTGACTCCATGTCGACTATTTTCCATCTTGGCACTTCAAGTTGGTCCAAGTTGGATCACCGACCAACCACCCTAACTGTTTCTTACTTCTTCTGATTTGTTGACCCTTCCGGTCTCAACCATTCTATCAGTTACCTTATCATAGTTGCTCTCATCTTGAACTGTCGATGGAACACTCAAACCGGTCTCCAGACTGGTAAGTCCTAAGTATGCTCATTCCCACAACGGGGAGGTCTTCTACAGCTACACCTTGCTTATATCACTGGTAGACTTACATACCGGTTACCACTCTTGATGACACCATGTCATCATTCTTCTCAAGGATCCATCTTCTTTCAGTCAGGTCAGATTCCTCTATTTGCATCTACTCAGCCTTGCCTTTTCCCTGATTATCTTTGACCATATCACAATCAGTTTGTCAAGATGACAAAAACTTCATACTTCCTCTATACAGGAATCATACCTTCTCTTCTGGTCTGGTGAATAACCCTGATCTCATGCACTTAGGGCATTCTTTCAATTCACCGGTGGATTCAATGTAATCCTTCAATTGTTTGCCTTTACCTCTTCTGTATTATCTCGCTAGACTATGATGCACTCACTGCATAATAGGATATAAGCTCCACTTACTTGATGAAGTAAAACCTTGTCTTCTACATCCTGTAATGCTCTTCATGTGGTCTAATGTGAGCACATTTACTGTCAATCATTGCTTCTCACAATGGTTGCTTCTTCATCCAGTGGGATTTCTGTTGTTCTACAACCTTACAGCGTACCGGTTCATTATTCTCTTCTAGTTTTGGTGTGATTGAGGTAACCTTCTTCCTCTTTATCACAAACAATCGCTCAAAACACCTCTTTATCTTAGCACACAATTCAGGTACTAACTTGTGGATTGATGACCTCTAAGATCATCTTCTTTACCTTTAATAGTGTTCTGCAACACAAAGTGTTGTCCAATATATCAAATCCTATACTCCTTCATAACAGAGTTTCACATACATCTCTTCTACTGATGGCCATCCCATACTGGTTGACATCAATGACAAGACAATTCTAACAATCTCCCCCTTTGGGATTGATGTCAACATATGTAGTATCTGACATACTACAAAATTCTTCTCCCCCTTTGACATAATGACAAAGGGCACTGGCAGGATATTATTTCTTTTTGTATGTACCGGTCACTGACATAATACTTTCTCCCCCTTTGTCTTCATTGGATGTAACACTTCCTTTGATGCCACTTGTTATCTTATCACCGGTTGTTACATCTTCTCAGAACATAACCATCAACTGATACCATTTGAGTATGCAAGTCTGATGCTATTGGAACTCAATTTGCAGAAAGACTGATACCAGTTGCTGATGTGACTGTGAATACTACTCACCTGTCAGTCAACCTTCAACACCTCTGCAATTTCCATCTCCTACAATCTAGACAGTTAGTATCCTTCCAAGTTCAAACAAACCAGCTCTTCATTATGAGACTCTTCATGATGAGCACTTGAACTCCCCCTGAGTCATACATCTCAGGTCCTCATCTCTGGTTAGGTACAATACCGAAACTCCATTCTTCACCATATACTAGTTGCGTTGTGCATGTGTGATCATCAGATGGTCCTTCAACTATATTTTATCCACCACAACTTATGACATGGTCTTGGACTTACACAATGCCAGACGATGTTATCATCATGGTAAGAATAAAAAACGGTTAGTCCAAAATAATGCAAGCTTGCATGATCAACCACGAGGAAAACATATGTCATTTAGGGTGTATCCAATACCACCTGAGACATAAACACAACATTCCCTAGTACCGGGGTTATTGCAATGATTTTCAACTTCATTGTCTTACATAACCTATTTTGCATTTATGTCGGTAACATCCTGCACATACTGGTTAACACCTGATACCAGTTGTTAACCTTTACTCATTGAATCGTGCAGTAGTGATCCATCACTAATCTGTAGGTGTGTAGTCAAGGAAACACTTACACACTCTTGTCATCTTCTTCCTTTATGCCGGCAGCAATATGGTTTTCCAAGTTGCCCTCATTACTTAGGGGGTGAATGATAAATTTGATGCATTACTCCCCTAAGATCCTACATCTCCTTTAGGCCTTAGGAGATATCACCTATGCATTGAATGCACAATGCCGGTCCATGGTCCTCTTCCTCCATACCTACTTAATCTCATTCTTCTCCCCACTTTCACACTTGGGAGCAAGGTTTGCCCTCTTGTGCTGATGGGCCCTTTCTTTTCTGGTCTCTGCATTACAACCAAAAATAGTGCTATAGTAGCACACAATATCCATACTAACCTCATGACAAGGGAACCTTATAATGTATCGATTCACCCTTCTTCTTCTTGTCATGTCATTGCAGCCATCACCTGGTCTCCTTGGACACCTTGCTGGAGCAGGAACACCACTCATCTTGTTCCATGCAAGTATTTGCTTTCCATATGCTGTATTTTCACTTTTCTCCAGAGCATGGCCATTTTGTCAGCCTCCATGTGACTATAGGTTCCTCTTCCTGCACTCAACCTCTCCATGGCTAGATCCATTGTAGTTATGACACACAATCTTTGCATAACTGGGAGAAAGGACATGCATGTATCTACTTTTGATACATCCTTCGTGTAAGCATGATTTTTATGAAATCCTACATTATCCTTTCTAGATCTGATTCTACACTCCCTTTCCTTATGGACATAAACATTACATGTAAAACAGTAATTGGTAAAAGATGACATATGACTTACATATTTGTTCTGCCATGCATGAGAGGATCTTGCAGGTTTTGCATCCCCATCTTTTTCTTTTCGAGAATAGACCCTTGGTTTTCCACTCTGAGCAGCTCTTCCATCTGATCTCTTCTTCTTCTCCCATACTTACTTCCCCCTGTGGGTGGTAGCATTTCTTTGCCCTCTATAGGTGGAGGGTCCCCTTTGCTACTTCCTCGTCTTTCTGCTTTCGGTGAGGTTTCCTTATCCCATCTTTCCCTTACCTTTGGGATCTATATCAAGATACATTTTTGCAACATTGATCTTCACTTTTGTCTGCAAGTCCACACTGGTTCTGGTCAAGTCAATCTATTTTAGAGGATCACTCCTAACTAGAGAGGTCTAGCCTTTGTTTTCTTTAAGCAGCCATTGAATTTTTTTTTTCCTTTATCTCTAATTGAGAGGCTAGATCTTCACACTGACACATCTTTGTATCTTTTGCCTGAGTCTTCAACTCTAAGATGCATTTCTTGGATTCTTCAAGGCATTTGACTAACCAGTTTTGTTCCATAATAGCAGCATTCTTGAATAGCTTGTATTCTTTTTTAACTCTATTGAGTTTTTCGAGTGTATTTACAAGCTCTCCTTCAAGGTAAACTTTTTTTGCTTCTTCATCATCAGAGGGATCTTTATGGCTAGAACTATCTGCCATGTCTTCCTCTTCATCATCATCACTTCTCAACACATCTTGTTGAGGAGAGGTGATTGCCCAACCACTTTCATATTCTTGGGCCACAAGAAATGGAACCCCTTCTTCTTCACTGCAGTGGCTATTGGAAGATCCATATTCCTCATCCTAATAAATATGAGATGTATTTCTCATATTTCCTTCAAATGTAGGATCTACTATTAAGGGTTTATTTCCATAGAGCTTCTAGTATTTAACTTCGCAGTCACACCATATTCTTTTCTCTTCAGCAGCCACAAACAATCTCTTTGGCCTTTTTACTTATAGCCCAGATTTCCCACCAAAAGCCAATTCAAAATACAGGTGGTTAGGGTTTCCTCAGCATCCTCAAGGTAAATAAAATCCAATCAGATCTTGCACAATCTCATCTTTTTGACATCTGAATGCACATCTCCACCATAGTTGCATCTCCTCAATTAGACCTTTCATTCCTGGGAATTTTCTTTTTACCCTATATAATGCTTTGGTCAATCATGAAATATCTCTCAGGTTGTTTCCTTCATCGCCTCTATCTTCTCAATTTCCCTTAGTTGGCTTGTAGTTATCTTCTAGACCTCAAGCGTCAAACCCCTGCAATCGCTCTATAGCAAGTCCCATGATTTGTGTGATCTTTTCATTAAAGCTGACCAACCCTGCAGCAATCCTGTCGATGTACATTTTATCTTTATCCAACCTCATGTTTGCCATGTTCACTCCATGTTGACTATTTACCAGCTTGGCACTTCAAGTCGGTCCAAGTGGGATCACCGACCAACCACCCTAACATTTTCATACTTCTTGTGATATGTTGACCCTTCTAGTCTCAACCATTATACCGGTTACCTTATCATATCTTCTCTCATCTTGAACTATTGATAGAACTCTCAAACCAGTCTCCAGACTGGTAAGTCCTAAGTATGCTCATTCCCACAATGGGGAGGTCTTCTACAACTACATCAAGATATCAAGATACATTTTTGCAACATTGATCTTCACTTTTGTCTGCAAGTCCACACTGGTTCTAGTCAAGTCAATCTATTTTAGAGGATCACTCCTAACTAGAGAGGTCTAGCCTTTGTTTTCTTTAAGCAGCCATTGAATTTTTTTTTTCCTTTATCTCTAATTGAGAGGCTAGATCTTCACACTGACACATCTTTGTATCTTTTGCCTGAGTCTTCAACTCTAAGATGCATTTCTTGGATTCTTCAAGGCATTTGACTAACCAGTTTTGTTCCATAATAGCAGCATTCTTGAATAGCTTGTATTCTTTTTTAACTCTATTGAGTTTTTCGAGTGTATTTACAAGCTCTCCTTCAAGGTAAACTTTTTTTGCTTCTTCATCATCAGAGGGATCTTTATGGCTAGAACTATCTGCCATGTCTTCCTCTTCATCATCATCACTTCTCAACACATCTTGTTGAGGAGAGGTGATTGCCCAACCACTTTCATATTCTTGGGCCACAAGAAATGGAACCCCTTCTTCTTCACTGCAGTGGCTATTGGAAGATCCATATTCCTCATCCTAATAAATATGAGATGTATTTATCATATTTCCTTCAAATGTAGGATCTACTATTAAGGGTTTATTTCCATAGAGCTTCTAGTATTTAACTTCGCAGTCACACCATATTCTTTTCTCTTCAGCAGCCACAAACAATCTCTTTGGCCTTTTTACTTATAGCCCAGATTTCCCACCAAAAGCCAATTCAAAATACAGGTGGTTAGGGTTTCCTCAGCATCCTCAAGGTAAATAAAATCCAATCAGATCTTGCACAATCTCATCTTTTTGACATCTGAATGCACATCTCCACCATAGTTGCATCTCCTCAATCAGACCTTTCATTCCTGGGAATTTTCTTTTTACCCTATATAATGCTTTGGTCAATCATGAAATATCTCTCAGGTTGTTTCCTTCATCGCCTCTATCTTCTCAATTTCCCTTAGTTGGCTTGTAGTTATCTTCTAGACCTCAAGCGTCAAACCCCTGCAATCGCTCTATAGCAAGTCCCATGATTTGTGTGATCTTTTCATTAAAGCTGACCAACCCTGCAGCAATCCTGTCGATGTACATTTTATCTTTATCCAACCTCATGTTTGCCATGTTCACTCCATGTTGACTATTTACCAGCTTGGCACTTCAAGTCGGTCCAAGTAGGATCACCGACCAACCACCCTAACATTTTCATACTTCTTGTGATATGTTGACCCTTCTAGTCTCAACCATTATACCGGTTACCTTATCATATCTTCTCTCATCTTGAACTATTGATAGAACTCTCAAACCAGTCTCCAGACTGGTAAGTCCTAAGTATGCTCATTCCCACAATGGGGAGGTCTTCTACAACTACACCTTGCTTATATAACTGGTAGACTTACATACCGGTTACCATTCTTGATGACACCATGTCATCACTCTTCTCAATGCTCCATATTCTTTCAGTCGGGTCAAATTCCTTTGTTTGCATCTACTCAACCTTTCCTTTTCCTTGATTATCTTTGACCATATCACAATCGGTTTGTCGAGATGAAAAACACTTCATACTTCCTCTATGCAGGAATCATACCTTCTCTTCTGGTCTAGTGCATAACCCTGATCTCATGCACTTAGAGCATTCCTTCAATTCACTGGAGGAGTCGGTGTAATCCTTCAAATGTTTGCCTTTACCTCTTCACTCTTATCTCTCTAGACTTTGATCCACTCACTGCATAATAAGAGATAAGCTCCACTTACTTGATGAAGTAACACCTTGTCTTCTACATCCTGCAATGCTCTTCATGTGGTCTAATGTGAGCACATTTACTATCAGTCATTGCTTCTCATGATGGCTACTTCTACATCCAATGGGAGTCCTATTGTTCTACAACCTTATAGCGTACTGGTTCATTCTTCTCTTCCAATGTTGATGTGATTTAGGTAGCATTCTGCCTCTTCATCAAAAACAATGGCTCAAAACACCTCTTTATCTCAACGACTAACTTGTGGATTGATGACCTCTGAGATCATCTTCTTTACTTTTACTATTTTTCTACAACACAAGGTTCTATCCAAGATATCACATCCTATACTCCTTCATAATAGTGTTTCACATACATCTCTTCTACCGGTGGTCATCCCATACCGATTGACATCAATGACAACACAATGCCAACATCTATTAGGACATGTTTAACTTGCGTCTTATGAATGATGATTTCGATATGCAAGGAAGCATTATGAGGATGTTGCAAGGACATGTCATCTTCTTCGGTAAATGATAAGCAATGAGGGGTTGTGAGTTGTCCCACCATGGTTTGGAATCGATCTATATCAAGATCTTCGGACACTATTGTATCTACAAATTCTCTTTCAAGAATTTCTTTGTGTGCAGGTGAAAGGTTTAAAAGTTCTAAGATGGCTATTTGTATGGGCATTTTTTGCAATTTCTCCTCCTGTAGATTATATTATTTTGCAGTGGATGACATGTTAGTGGTAGGACCCGACAAAAAAAATTTATCTTTTCTTCTTGTGATAGCATGAGCAGGTTCTTGATTTTTCTTTTCTTTAACTACAATCACATTTACCACAATATCATATGTATGAGCGTACTTTACCTTTCCTTTGCCCTTACCATTATTTGTTGTTGATGAGTCATCCTTCTCATAGTTTGGAAGTGGAGTTTTAAAAGTTGTATGAGATTCATTTGTCGTATGTCCATCCACAGTTATTACTCCATTATTAATCAAATCGTGTATGACATGTTTCAACCGCTGACAATTATCTGTGTGATGTCCCTTGTTTCGATGGAAATCGCAATAATGGTTACCATTCCACCAAGGGGGTTTTACTTGAGGTTCATAGTTCCTTCCTTCTAGAAAAGTAATCAATTTGTTTGCGAGAAGTGTCTTCATTGCTGACCTCATTGGTTCGCCAATGTTTGTAAATTTCCTTCGAAAGAAATTGTTGAAAGTTGATTTTTGGTGATTGTTGTTTTGTTGAGCTGTTGTTGAGTGAGTGGATAAATTGAAAATTGGTTATTTTGGTTTTACATTGTTGTTATCCACTATTCCATCATTGATGACATTTCAATTTCTATTTCAAAATTTAGGCTTATCATTGTTATTATTACTAACATTATTGTTAGGAAGATTAACGCCTTCTTTGTATAGCTTCAACTCACCGTTCTTTATCATAGCTTCTTCTATTCTGATACCATTATCAATCATCTTTTCATAATTTTCATGGTATTGCATTTTTAGATGATAAATCATTTGTCCATTTAGGTTGTCAATGAATATGTCTATCTTCTCATATTCTGACACCGTTCAAGGATATCGTGAAGCTAATCATCAACATCTCTGTAGAAATATCATGAAAGGTTATCCACTATTTTGTTTAGTGTTACATAAATGGAGCATTGTTACCTCATGTTGAATGTTATAAGAGTATTGTGAAACAAACTTATCCACCATTTTGGTGAATGATCTAATTGCAAGTGGAAGTTTTTTTAACCATTCCATAGCTAATCCACTTAAGATTTTTGGAAATAATTTCATTAGATAGGTATCCTCATGTGCAAACTCCATACTCAGCATGCAAAATTCTCATATATGATCTTGGGGATCAGTTCTTCCTTTATATTTAGCATATCGAGGAGTTTCACAACCTGTAGGAAATGGTATAATGTTTAGATTTCTATCGAAGGGGTAAGGACAAATTTATTGAAACGAGTATCTTCTAACAGTTTCGCTCTGCATATCTTAAATTTTTGTTTGCAGCATTTGTATTTGTTGTGTAACAGATGTGATAGGATTATCAACATGATTTGTCCTTATATGATTGTATGTTCTAGTATGATCTTGATCTCGTCTTGTGTTATCTCGAACCCTTCTTGTGTCTTCATTAGATTTAACATGGTTGAGAATTTCTACGTCATCCTTTTTGGGAATGGAAGTTTCCTCATTTGTTCTTGTGTTATTAGGAATTGATGTGTCATACATTTTGAGACCAAAAATATCCTCATCTCATTCATTATCAAGGGAAGAGTCACTTCTATTTTGTGATAATATGCTCACATCAAAATCTTGGGGGAGTGTAGTACCAAATTTAGCTAACATTAGGAAGTATTTTTCTTTTTCTCCCTCCAATATTTTCTCCATAAATTTATCAAATTTAGGATCTTGTTTGATTTCTCAGAGATGCTGTTCTATTATTTCCCCTTCTTGTATTTCATTTTCGCGTTCCATGTTTCTGTAATCTTCAATTATTTCTAATGTTTTCATTTCCATTTCTGTGATCTTCCTTCTCTTCACTCTAGTTAAAATGGGCATACACGTGTGTTATATATTGTGAAAGGATTCGATTGTCTAAAAGTAGTTTTGATAAGTGATCAACTATCAATGTAAATATGACAAAGTGATATCACATGAAAAGATGATCCAAGTGTTTAAAAGTTTGCAAGATTTCTGATCTTTAGTTTTGGAGTGCAATGATGATGATTTTGATAAAACCAAGTCCAATAGGAATGATATATCCTATGATGTGGGACAAGGTTATCCTGATCAAACGTTTCATTTTCATAATAGAGGATGATAGATCTTGATGAGAAACTATGTTTTGAGTATTCAGTTTATGAAATAAGGTGATAATGCACTTTGAGATGTTTAGATCTTGAACTTGTTGAAGGCAAATACTTGAAAATATTGAGTAGTCTATTTCTAGAATCCAATTTGACAGATGATAACTTGACCAAGTGAACCAAGGAGACAATCTAAGCATATAATGACAAATAACATGTATTTATGCTCACTGTAAATTGACCAAGCAAATAAGACAGGTCTGCAAAAGACATGCAAGAAGATAGCTCTAGATAGACAGAGACATAAATTTGTACGACACCTTATAGAACCCCGAATGATAATTTAGACAGGCTCATATGACAAACCAGAAATCTCACATGATAAAAGACATAAACTCGTACGAGCTTTCTCACAGAACTAGATGATAAAAGATGACATAAAATTCTCTGCTAAGATGACTCATACGACAATTCCCACTGAAATAGATGATAAATTAGATGTTTTGTACGACAAACTAATAAACTCGTACGACTGAGGACAAAATAGAGAAAAAAACTTTGTTTGGACATATTTTTGATCAATGAAGTTTTATGTTTTTCTTCTATTTTCTAGTTTTAGATGTCTGATTTTCTGTTTTAGGGATGAAGACACAAAAAACACATGATATGATAAGTGACCTCAAGCACAACATGCTAAATCCTAAGGAAGTTGGCTCAAAGAGAAAACATTTGCTTATAAACCTAAGTACACACCCAATAGCTAATTAGAATACGGCCATTGAATATCATGCTATGGATTCTCAACACCATATTATTTGACTCCAAACACTCATGGGGAAATGATATGACAAGTGTATTGGGAGAGTTACTATCTCTCTTACACAAATATTATCCCCCTTTCGGAGGTGAAGATCGGGTAGCTTCTAATTTTAATCGAAACTAGTAAGGGATCCATTCAGCATGTCGAGGTATAAACTCAATTAAGAGGTCTCCCAGCCTTGAAAACCAAGGTTTGATAATCCTGAAGGTACGAAGGAGAGCTATTCTCGAGCACTGCCGTTGACTTTATTTTCATCAAATCACATTTATTTTAGAGTGGGTTGGAGTACTTGGCATTAGCCATTCCCACTTGGGTCATTCCCCTCTCACCAGCCTTAATGGCTTTCGCCTTATAGGCTTCTTCGGAGTGCAGGCCCTCTAAAGATATGCACTATTGAAAGAAAAAGATGAGTCTAGCTTTCTGATCACCTGAGAATGGTGAGAGCATACTCACCTATCATCTAAATACATAAGACGTGTTTTTTCATTTTCATTAGCAAAATAAGTGTGCCTAGAAAACTTAAAGAAGACACAAAGTTTGGTTGAGTCCTTCTAGGAAACCTGCGAAATAGATACGTTAGTAGTCATGATGTGTTTTAATAAAATGAAATTTTGATAAGCGTAATCTTTGATAATCATCCTGCAAAAACTAGTTAGGTTGTCAAAAAACTCACAAACAGACCAAGGTTAGCATTAGTAATAATCAAATTGAAGCATGAAAACCCTAAAATGTAATCTATTTTGAAAACATAGAAGCAAAAATTCATACAAAAATTCTCACCTGATCGTACAACAATTCTCACCTACTCGTACGAGGGCACAAAGGAGCTTGTACAAGTTAGAAAGGGAACTCATACAAAATTCTGAATCGGACCCAACCAGAAACCTGCTAGATTGAAAATCTAATGATGTTAAGAGGCAAAAAATGAGATTTTTGGCCCCACGGTGGGTGGCAAAATGTTGTGCCTGTGAAGTGTGATACCTGCAGTTGCAACACAAACACTCAATAGATCATTACAAGCATGGTTAGAAAATTAAAGTCAAATAAAATATGAACCATGATAAAGCGACCTATCACCTCCTATGAGATGTGAGTATGGATTTGTTATCAGATTTGGATAAGCAATCCCAGTGACTTGACTACACCTAGACAGAGGATTTAAAATGATGATGATATGCAAACTAGATGAGACTGATTATGCTATATTGATCCAAGAGGCTAATTAAGCTAATGATATGGATGATTAAGCTATGATGATGCAATTAAGCTAGAAAGAGATTGATTAAGCTACATGGTTCAACAATTATGCTAGAAAATTATCAAATTAAGCTATATTGCAATTGCCTATAACAACAATGCTGAAATGATATTCCTATAGCAACAATGCCTAAATTGATAATGAGATGGGTCCTTTGTGCTCCAAAATGGGGGATATTTTAAGGATTTTCGAGGCTAGGTGTGAGGTGGCAGTCAAGATTGAGTCTAAAGATATCAAGGGTGAAATTGGAGGAGGTTGGATAAGAGATTTGAGGAAGGGACACTTTTCATCTCTGTGGTGACGAGTGTCAAGAAGCCTTGCTCATTAGAGGGCAAGTGTCCAAGGGGGGAGGCATGTGGCGAAAGTGCCATGTGTCTCAAGGGAAGAATATCCACACCATAAGAGGTTAGAATAAAGAGGTTAGGATGTGCAAGATAGGATAAGGTTAGGCAAACCCAAGGTTAGGTGGAATTGGCTAGGTTAGGGAGATGGTTAGGCTATGTGGTTAGAAGCTAGGAGGAATGTGGGTAATTTGAATTTAAAAATTCAAATAATAGGAAAAGACTAATTAATTTTCAACAACTCATAAATTGATTTGTTTTAATTAATTAGGAGATTAGAAGAATTGATTGAAATGGGGGGAGGATTAATTAATTTGAATTAATTAATCAAAGGGGACCGTTGAAATGAACCTATTAGATAAATCTTTAGGTTTATTAATAAGTAGATGAAAGGGAGAATTTAATCAAATTGCTAATGAATTCAATTAAATTAGGGGGGTGGATTAATTAAATAATTTCTTATTTAATTAATTATCTTTAGACCATTTTTATGTGTATACAGTAAGTGCCACTTGAAAGTAAATTGAAATAGAAAAGCTATAAATTAGTGACCAGTCCCAAGTAAGGAAAAATCTGAAACCACATTACTCACAATAATGAGAAATTCAAAACCAAATAAACAATTCATTCAATCCACATCACAAGGTGACTAATATTAGTCACGCCAAAGGGAGTAACCACTACACAACACTTAAGAGTTAAATGCCCTTGAATGGGTAGATAGTGTGCACCTTGCGACTATGACCTTTGCTTAGCTTTTCTATTCTCATAATTTCCTTTAACGCAATGGATCCCTTCTCGTGAGATCCACATGAATGCCTTTAGAAAAGAAATACAATTTCAAGAAAAAAGATTGGGTTGATTTAGTACATCTAGATCTACACAAGAGACACACACTCACATCAATGTTGTTGTATCCACATGTCCTTTATACCTTGAGATCAAATTCTTTATGTCATAATATATATATAAATGTTGAATTCCTCCATGAATACTTTAAGAGATAAAACTATTACATAATTACACTCTACATACAGCTAACATCACAATGGCAATTGAGTTCCTTCATAAATCCATTAGGTTTTGGCAGATTTATACTCAGATAGAACACTTGCTAGTCTTCTTACACACTCAAATATTGCTAACCGATTTGCACTCCTGTAGGCTAAGCATCTACCATTATTTAACCTACGTCATCCATGTTTGGGGTATCCATCCATTGCATCTATACACTTAGAACCAATCACATTCATCTATTTTTCAGTAGCCTCCTCTTACCAAGATATCATAAGGAATATGATTTACTCCTATATCTCAAGTTATGGAAAATTTAGTGCAACACCACATTTATCCTTTATAACCGGAATTTGTGTTAACATATCATTCATCTTTGTACTCATGTTTATTCGTCCTTGTAGGGCTTAACTTCACCAATAAATGAGAAATAACCAAACCTTCCTCCTAGACCACAAACATCATCTTTCAACTCCTTATCTTAACTTTGCCTAATGGCTAGGCTATTCTCTAGTTCTCTGTGATCAACTTATTCAACCAATCCAAATTCTCGATATCCAATCTTTCCTTACTCATGTCCATTACACATTAAATTCACTACTCTAAATCTCCACTCAACAAATTATGATACAACATCAATATTATATATACCAATCAAATCAACCATTTACCTCTTTCATTACTTTCACTTGATCCCATCACCATGGCCTTTTAACTCCATCCTTCCTTCTTAACCATAAACCCAAAAGGTTTCATTGTGCATTGATAGCAACATTAGTCCCATTAGTCAAGCAATAAAATCAACCATAAGACAACAAAATTCACATCATTATCACATTGCTTGATTCACAATAAACTTAATTAGTCTCAACAAAACAACCTCTGATCACCTTCCCAACAAAACATCCCATCATGGCCAAAGATGTAAACTATGTTTTGGATGACCATTGTTTGGATTTAGGCAACAATTTGACAATACAAAATTTTCTCATTCATAACTTTCACACCAAACATTATTAGGCCAATATTTCTAGTATAAATGTTCAAAACCTAGTTATTAACATCATATCCACTTTTCGTGAAGATCCAACGGTGAAATAAAAAGATATGCCCTCTGTTTCACAACTCTTTTTCACTGTCCTAGAACAAGAAAGACTATGTTACAGTCTGCCTACTGCATCAAATAACTCTCCCAATACATAACCATTTGCAGCCAAATAAATTCCATATTAAATAACATATAATACACTATCATAATCCAAAATATCATGATTTGGAATAGTTTAAAATAAAGTTATGGTCAAACACTTCTCATTGACCCTGTCACAATGGGTTTCAAACAGTTTTAGAAAAATGTCATATCTTCTTCAATTCCTAACCAAATTAAGTCACAAAAAAAAACATGTAGATTCATACAACTTTCCAACAAATATATCCTTTTTATTATGATTCCTCACGTGGTCATACCAAACACTACAATAGGACTATTGGAGGGAGAATCTGGAAGGTGCAATCCTAGAAACACTCATATATTCCTCAATATTGCACCAAGTTCAATGAGACTTTAATAGAAATGAATTTTATTCATTCTACTTCAATATCACATACCAAACAAAGTTAATTCACTACACTTATCATTCCAAATAGGCTACAAGCTTCACCTAACCCAATAACACATGAAACTTCCATTGAAACAACAAGTAAACATGACTATCAACATGTGAACGGTCAGAAGATTACAATAAGGCTTAAAAACACATCTAAAATTGTCTCTACTCACATTATTCCTTCACTACTCCTACCATCATCTCATGCATTCCAACTAATGAAGAATGCTTGACTGTCCACCAACCCTGCAGGAACCATAGTGACAATCAAAGGAATTATGGATCTACCTTTACAAACTTCCTTCGACTCAAACATCACTCTCTCCTACTCATCCAAAAAAACCTTTTATAGCCTTTACAAATTCCTTTGATAGTTACATCTGCCCATGTCCGATTACCACCCCCTTTACAATGCATTTTGTGCTTGACAACTTTTACGCCAAGATTGACAACTTTTGTACCTTAACTCCAAACTTACTAAAACTTTGTATGGACACTCAAAACATCTTAATATGGACCCCAAATAGATATTTCATATCCAATCCATACTTCCTTGGGCATGTTCATACATTTTGACCTCCTCGACCCAATTAGGACTCAAATACACAACTTGAGAAGCTAGATACATTGCTAAGGGTTTATGTGACCCTTGAATCTCATGGAATAGCATAGGTTCATTTTTGGAGTGGGATAAAACACTGCTATCTTTTTTCAATATCACTTCTAATACCAATTTTTCAACATGATTGGAACTCAAAACATCAACCAGAGATCCCAGTGTTGTACTTGGAACTCGTGAGTTATGCTCTGATACCAACGTGTAGCACCCGCCAACAAACCCCAAGGAAACTTACTACATCTAGATCCAAAAAGTAATAATTTTTTTTTTGTTTACTTAAGAGGTTCACGTTAAACACAAATTAGACATTAAGATAAAGTTTCGCACATTAGTCATGTTTTAACATTAAGTGTTTTTACTAACACAAGTGAAGTCATGTTTACAAGGTTTAATGGTTTCATCATTTCCCTAAGGTATTGATGTCACTACATGACCTACACCAATTATGTATTTATGAACAATGCATTTAGTTTACCATTTTCATATTAGTTCACTTCTATGATCCTAATGATTTATCCTTACCAAGGAACATAACTACAAATGCATGTATACAGATTAACCTATATCATACACTTCACATGATGTGCTACTATTGATGTCTAGTACTCAATGCATGAACTCAAAATCATGTTCATTAACCTACTTATGCAATCTACATGTTCATAATGCTATTTATGCAACATTAGTTTTATGGAAACCATAACACAATT